>NW_020955735.1:247620-358543 GCF_003031625.1 Empidonax traillii | reverse complement strand
CCCCCCCCACCACCCCCCAGCGCACACCCCCACCTCCCTCCCCCCGGTTTCTTATTTTTCGTGCCGATGTGTTTTAAAATGTGAGTCACCGCCGCTGCCAGCGCTCCCGGCCGCCTCCGGCAGCGCGTTATTCCGAAGCGGGCGGCGGGTTCGGCGGGAAGGGGCGAGGGGGGCGGCGGCGCGGTTGCCAGGGGCGGCCGGGGGAATCCGCTATTTCCCTTTCCCTGTGCTCCCCGCGTGCCCCTCGTCCCTCCCCCGGGCAGGGAGGACGGCGGGCGGGTGGACCGGGGTTGGCGCGGGGTACCCGGTGCCCGGCGGCGAACGGTCCCGAAGCTTTGGTACCACCGAATAAAGGTATAATTACGCTACCGGGTATAAATTGACTCTGTGTACCACTGAATCATACTGGATATTTGTAATGTGTTCCTTCCCTAATACATGCTCTCTATGAATAGAGAGAGAGTGCCTATTTACTCTGAAATACTTGGCACGGCCATTGGAGTCTGAAGCATGGAAGAAGTGGCTATTATTTTCCCACTGCCTGTGTGCAGCTGTCATTTTTGAGCAACACGTTCCTTGCACAGCCCTGCCTCCCAACCTTGTTAATGGTCCACCCCAGGATTACAAGAAGAAGAGACTGGCATGCCACTGCACTCAGCCAAAACCTTAACACTGCAGTTTGTGTTTGACTGAACCCAAGACGTAAGCATTATGGCTTGTATTAAGTCATCGTAGATAACTGTTTTGGTTTGTTTTGTTTTAACCCGAAGGATGGTTCTTCCCCCATCTCCTGTGTGTTATTTGAATATTCAGTGATGTCATGTTGTTTGACCTCCACTTTAACAGAAGGAATGCCAATGTTTTGGCTTTTGACCTGTAGGAGTATGTTAGCATTTAGTAAGAGAGACTGGCTTAATGCATCATCATATTAAACAAACTGAAATCTGATAGTTATCTTAAAAGATACCATCTTTTGTATGCAGGCTTTCTCCTGCTGCCGTACCACCCCTCTCCCCTGCTTCTTTCCATCCCTGAATAGGTAGGCATACTTCCATGCTATGATGTAGCAATATATATGCACAGGATTCATGAGGGGAAAAAGTTCTTCATGTAATGCCCCAGTAGGACTATTGTACCATTAAACTGTTATTTATGTTCTGCCAGCATTGTACTCTGTCTGCTAAAGTAATTTGGATATAATTTCTTCTACTTGAAATTCTCTGTTAAAAGAAATGAGACTGGCTCTGAGAGAAAAAAATAAATCCCAGAGGAACAGTTACGGTAAATAATACATGTTCCCAAACTCATGAGGCCTCCCAAAATCTGTATTTACTTGAAGGACTCCAGTGGCCTCGGTGCTGGGTAAATACTATGTGTACCAAACTATGTATGACATGCATACCAAAATGCAAATGTAACCAGGTAAACAGAATGCCTTTTTTAAATGCCTAAATATGGTAAGGAGAACATCTGAGAGAGAGAGAGGCTCTAGACATGTTTTATAACTTTCCATGTAAGAGGTTTTTTCAGAGATACAATTTTATTAAACAAAACCTAAGAATCTCACTGACAGAAAAAGTATGTTTAAAAGTAACAAACCACCAGAAAGCCAGGAAATCCAAAATTAAAGGATAAATCTGTCCTAAGTCTTCCCACTGCATGCCAAGTACAGCAAGCCCCATACACTTGCTGCCCTGAGAAAAACGACTTAAATAGGTATTTGGACTTCAGAAGTCTGGTCTTGCACCACTGTGAATCGAGCATTAGCCCACTAAATCACAAGTTCTACCAGCCCACAAGGGTGGGTGAGGACCAGAGTCCTTAGGAGTGCCTTTTTCTCATTTTGATTTCTGCGCTGTTAGATGTGTCGCAATGGGTACCTCATTTGTGCATGTATGTGTACGCATGGGGGCAAAGGCAGTTCTTTCAGAGTCCAATCAGTCTTCAGTGTATTCTTTTTGATGATAATACCACAGAATCATCAAGGCTGGAAGAGACCTTCAACATCATTTAGTCCGACCAGCAACCTGACACCACCACAATCACGCCTAAACCATATCCCCGAATGCCACATCCAGGTGCCTCTTGAATATGCCATTGGTTGGAGAAGTACATGTTGGCATCGATGAATAAAATGGTTAAAATGCTCTAATTTTGACTTCCATGCAGGTGTTTATACAGCACATGCTTTTAAGATAGTATATTTTTTCTGCTGAAACTAGGAATTCACTACACTGGTCTTGCAGACTTGTTTACACAGCTATATACGGTATGTGTGTGTCTACATCAGCTTCAGTTGATGAAGTCTTGTAAAATGTACAGGTGTGGATGGCTACATTCCTCTCTCGTGTTTTTTCTTCTATTTTTTTTTTCCTGCTTCCCCCCCAAAAAGTCACTTGATCAGGTATCAGACATAGTGAAAACCTGGCAAGACTACAGGAAAGTGGCTAGACTTGGAGTGTTTGTGTACTTAAAGAAAGAATCTTGCACATTTTCAACTTTCAGTCACAGATATTTTTTAATAAGAGCAATTGGAGGTCTGAGCCAGCCCTCAAAGCGGAAATCAAAAGCTCCCAGAGAAACATACCCGAGGAATGTGAATCTGATCCAAAAACCATACGCAATGAACATACAGTACTGTCAGTCTTATAGGAAGTCTTTCCATATATGGACATCTGGACCCTGAGCTGTTTATCATCACGATAGGCTTGTAGCTGGCTTCAGACATTTCTGGCTTGCCTCAGGTTTAGTACGCCAATTAGTTCCTTTCCCAAAATGCTCACTAGGATATTTCTTAAAAATTGTAATAAATATATCTCAAAATTCAGAGAGCTCTGGTTAAAGTTATGTTAGCAGGCTTTTGCTTAAAATACAGATTCCAAGAAAGAGTCTGCTAGCTCAGAAATAGCAGAGAATAAAAATAAAGAGATTTATTCAATCGTGAATGTGGTTGCCTGGTATTTCTCTTTCTTAGAAGTCATCTGGTAACTTATTCTTTGTAGGTATAGCAAGAGTTCTGAAGTAGACTGCTTGCTGTACTTTTACTCATCCTTTTCTGGAGAGACGAGTGAGCTCATGCATCAACAAAGGCAAAGCAAAAGCTGCATTCCCAAGATCTGTCAAGCAAGTTATCCATGTTGTGCAATTTGTATTGCTTTGTTAGAGGGATACAAAGCCTTTCGCTTTGGAGCCGCGACAGTTCACGTCAGCTCATCTTACCAATGAGAGACATTAGCTCTTCTCCAAAGTAAACCAGAATAAGAATTCCGGGAGGGGCAGTAGATGGCATAGGGCCTATGGAAATGTTCACTACCAAACTGGTGGACCCTAGTCCAAGTTCCTTGAGATACTAGTTCAGATTCTCTGCTAGTATTAGCTGGGCAGATCATTAAATGCATTGTTTGCCATCAAAATACGTGGATTTGAGAAGTCCAAGTCCATCAGAGCTTCTCAGCAGTATGATTAATGCAAACCCAATACATGCAATTCCCATTAGCAAACCTGAGTTTTGTTGTTTATTGTAATCGCCATTAATTAAACTTAACATTTTTTATGTTTTAACAGGCAATATTTTGTTAATTCTAGAATCACTGAGAGTTGCTGCTTTAAGCTCTTGGCTTTATTTTTAAAAAAGAACTGGAGTTTTGGTGACTGTGTGTGGTCTTAAACCAGCAAAGTAATAACTGGAAGTAGAATGATCTAAATGAGTATTCAAAGCACATGCAAAACTATTTGTACAAAAGTGAGATTATAAGTACCCTGAAGCCAAATGTCATTTACCTACTGAGCCACAGATTCAATTTGTCCGATTTTATTCTGAAAAATTTGCCATGGATCTCATAAGCACAGTAAGAGCAGCATTTGCTACACCTGTGAGGAGGCTGGCTGTGTCCTGGGTTTTTGTGGGAAAGTGCAGAGTCCTTCTGCAGTTCACAAGGGTGAATAAGGAGGGAAGAGACTTTCAGTTGTTTATTTCTCAGATTTGCTTGAGGTTCTCAACCTCTTGCCATAGTAAGTCAACTAGTGTAGGACTGCAGTGAGTCACTAACCACTCCTTTGACAATTGTTCCATAAATGGTTAACAATTCATAAAAAGTTAGTGTTGCTGGCTGGAGAGGAAATGTGGCCAGGGACTAACTCAGAACATGCACCAGAAATCCTTTTGAGATTCTCAGAGGAACCACGTGGAAAACAGCTGGAGGAACACTTCCTCCCACTCTGTCATGGATTATGTGGGCAGGAGTGAATCAGATCTGCTTAGTCTAAGATGTTTTGTTTTCAGTCTTTCAACCTGCTTCTCTCAGGAGCTGTCAATGTAAATTTTGAAGTTTTGTAGTTCTTTTTCTTCCCCAAGCTGAGAGACATTGATGTTTAATTAAGACTTCACCAGATTAGGGACTTCCCTTAACAGATGCAGTTTGCTCTGCTGTGAACTGTGGGATCTCTTAATTTATACTTTAGCTGCTGTGGAGAAGTAGAGGCCTGTGGAGAATCCTATGAGATACAATTGTCAGTGTTGTCTGATAAGATAGGGTCAATACTTGTACATGTGGGGATGACAGAGTGTTTTCTTGGAGTACAAAAGGAGAGAGAGAACTGTCTGTAAAATTTGCCCCAGTTGTGATGCAACCTGAGTTACTGACCTTGGTATAATGGTTTTCTGTTTACACAGTCCTTCCTGAGAAAGTGGAAGAGTTGACTTATTGTATAGGTCTGTAATACCTCTGGAGGACTTGATAAGCACACTGCATCATTTGACCTGCAAAGGAATGTAATGTTCTCAACGTATTAACATCGAGTTTTAGAGATTGTATGATTATTCAGGAAAATGGCTCCCCGTGGTTCAGCTGCCAGCTTGGCTGGCTGTTTTTTCCGCAAGTGATGTGTGGTATGTGACTTGTGCGAATACATCTGTATGAGTGACGCAGGCAGGGAAACTAGGATGTAACCTACAACAGCCAAGGTGGCTTCCTTATTGACATACAGATGTGTGTGAAATTTAGCAACTACTGGGGCAGGTCTGAAAACCATCTTAAAAGGCTAATCCCTATGGTGTTGGTGGGAAATTCTCTGTCAGACCATTTTTCACATGGAGACGAGAAAAACATACTCCAATAAATGTGCATTGTTAGGGAAGTGGGAACATGTCTAAGATATTTTGATTTCCTGTGGGAACTAATTGAGGAAACCTAGTTGTTTTAAACAGCAATGGTCTCAGGTCTAGAGTTTACAACGATGTTGCTGCAGATGTCTTAGTGATGAGTGGCTTTTAAGTCATAAGCATGATGTTGTAAAAGTGGTAGGACTCTCAGTAACAGCAAATATTTCTGAGCATGTTACTCCATTTATAACCATTTTATTAAAGAGTTTTAAATAGAAATCAAGGTTAGGTTTTCACTGTACCTAGGTGTTTGTTTTGATCATTTTGGACAATGGGGTCTTTATGAAGATTGAGCCTAAGAAGTTATTTGTGGTGCATTTCTTGTGAGGAAGTTACCCATGATGGATCTTGCGGAAAAGTCTAACCTTAATAGCATGGTAGATCTGTATGATTATTTAAGATTCAGCTATGACATGGGATGAAAAGACAGTTCAGCAATTGCCTTTTTTCATTGCCTAAGATTTGTAAGGTGTTTGAAAGTCTTAAAACTGTGCTAAGCAGTGTTCCTCTATGAGTTGCAAGCTTTGTAATACAAAAATTTCAGGTGAATTTTAAAAACATATATGAAATAGCAACATCTTTTTCCTTCTCCTTATGTCACTCACACAAGATACAAAGAGTTGATTTTCAAATTCCCTGGAAAGAGTTTTTTATCTCACCATCTTAAAATTAGTGAGACCTCGCCTGGGCTTTCATATATTTTTTTCTTTCTTTCTTTCTTTCTTTTTTTTTTTTTTTTTTCCCTTCTTGATAAATGGTTTGCAAAGAGTGACGGTACGGTGCATGACTTGGGAAGCATGCTTTCTATTTCTTTTTTGCCATCAAACTGCCACAGGGGGGAGTAGAAGTTTGGAAAGGACTCTGCTGCCTAGGAAGGAACCGAGGCAAGTGTTGTATTCCACGTGTATACCCTGACCAGTCCTTCGCGGGAGAAGAGCAGGAGCAGAAGAGGGGATGTGCTAGGAATGTAAGGATTGGTTGGAGAAAGGAGCTGGAGGGTTTTTGCAGCTGAGACAAGCTGAATGGTTCACTGCATCGCAAAACCACGCTGTTTTTCTTATTCATTCCTACCAGCTTTTCTGTCCAGATGTGAGGGGAATGTGACTGAATTGTTTTCCTGCCTCAGGAGGGAAGATGACATGTGGGAGTTGTAAAGTACTTGCAAAATCCCTGTCGTTCTGACAAAAGGCTTTTCCCACGTTAGGGCTATTGACTAATGAAGAAAAAATGCAGAGGCAAAGCAGAGGACACGGCAAGGAAAGTTTTACCAACTTGATAGAAAAGGGTTGTTCCCATGAGACTGTTAGTGTTGCTGAAATCCACTCTGTCTGCTTAATGCAGGAGTAACTGGACTCTCTGGGTCCTATGCAGCCAGGCTGGGGAAGGGGGATGCATTCCTCATGCCCTGGTCCTGGCTGTAGGGCTGCTCTCTCGTCCCGTGTGTGGCCACAGCTGCTCTTGCAATGCGTAGTCCGTGGTAGAAGCGTGGCTGTCAGCCACCATCCTGGCCTGATGGGGGGTTTGGTGCAATTTTGCAGAGGAGGGATATGGGCAAAGATGGGGATGTAAGAGTGGGAGTTGATGGAGTGGGTTGGGATTTTGGAGTAGTGCAGTATAAGAAGAAGGTGGAAAGGGGCTTATCCCTTCTGTTAGCTTTGCATCCGTGTGCCAAATTTGAGCATATACCCAGAGACAACCAGCCATGATGCTGAGTGGGAAAGGCTAAAAAGGGCTGAAGAGAGAGGTGCACATAATGTGTTTGTGTGGAAAGGTTTGCAGGGGAGGAGGGGGTGGACAGGAAGGAGTGAAGAAAATGTTGTATGAGGAGAGTGCTGTAAATGAACAGCCAAGGATGAGGTGGGCTTGGTAGCTTCCTTGCCTCTGCTTTCACAGAATTTTACCACCAAGAAACAGTGCTCAGGTCAGTTCAAATGATTTCAACTCATTTGCCAGATGAAGAAAGATGTGTCTGCAGCAAAGTCTGGATGCTCCTGTTCTCCGCAACTTCAGATGCCAGGCTCTTTTTATCTCTTGCACCACTGCACTCAGGAATAACCTGCATTGAGGGGCACAGTGGAGTGACTATGTTCCTTGCTTCATGGGTCTGTGTTAGGGAGTTTTATCACTGGACAACCTAGTCAACAATTTTGGGGAAAGAATGAAATAATTTTCAGGAACTAGTTAATGATGAGGAAAGCAACCATGAGGAGGGAATCAGGCACATTTTCTTTTAGAAAATCCTCCAGATCTGAGTGTGCAATTTGTAATGAGATAGAGTAAGTGAGGAAGAAGGAAGAATTAAAGGAGAAATGCATTTATGTTTCTGTAACCTATCATGAGAAATAACAATGTTGTGTATTACTTGCTAAATGTGTTATTTTAGAATGCAGAGGGAAATATGGCAAGCAGGTCTTTGCTTTTGGTTTTATTGATGAGAATAGGATGGGAAGGAAAACAATTATTTGGGTAACTTTTTTTGTGTGCATTTTGTATGTCTGTGATTCTTGGACTTTTGAACTATGATCAAAAGGAGCCTGGGAGAAATCCACATTCTTTGTGTTTAGTGTATTGATGAATTCAATGGCTGCTCCACAGCCTTATGCCTAACTAAAACACACACAAAAAAAGAGAATTAATGGTCCAGTTTCCAAATAAGACATAAGGAATTTGTTTATGCTTTTGGAAGGTAATGTGTCAAGGAACTTATGTTAAGGATAATGAAATTCTCAAGGAATGCAAGGTTGGTTTTGCTCAAGAATAAACATCTAAGATAACAAGAATATATATATATATATATATACACATTTCCCAAACCTGTGCCTAAACCTCAGGTTTCTTGTTTTTAATTAGGGTGGTTGTTGCAAATTCAGGAGGTTGACCAGACATAAAAATGCAAACAGAAGAAGATAAAATTAAGTAAATTTAGAACATCTTTTAATTTTTCCCTTTATTCCAATGATGCATGAATTGTAGAAGGGTTTAAAGTCAGAAGCATACTGAAAGTTGTACCACAGTTTACTGCACTCATTCTTGCAGTAATAAAACTGTGGAGAACGCCGACCTCAGTCAGTGTCACAATGTCACATAAATCCATTTTAAAGATACCAACACTTCTGTCCCAATTTTCCTGGAGCACTTTCAGCTTGGTTTGTCAGAGCTTTTTTTTCCCCCTAGAATATATGCTGAGGAAATTGGCAAAGAAGAGCGAGTATGTAAAAGAAGAGAATGAAAAGGCTGGCACCTAACAATATAAAAGCCTAGACCCTGAGTCGAGTCAGTCAAGTACAGCATCAAGATATTAATTCTGAACATGGTGTGTGTTTTGTAACATATGAAAAATCGATACGTGTACGAAGACAAAACCAAGAGTAAACCAGCATATATAGTTTCCAGTTTCTACGGGTTTTCCATTTTCATCACTTTAAGGAAAAAAGAAAAAGTAAAGTAAGTTTTAGGGAAATTACGGCAATCCTTTTTGAGTGTTTAAGGTGAAGCGTTTTTGACTGGATGCATTAGGTCTTCTGTTTCTACACTTTATCACAGTTTAGGATGAATGGACAGCATATTTACTGTAGTGAATTGAATTATTCTTCTAGTTGAAAAGGTGTAGATGTGTGTTTCTGATGCTAGAGGTCACAGGTTTGTTCACACGGAAATGTAATTTTGCATTATGTCCAGAGCTGATTCCTTGTACGCTTTTGACATTTTGTGATATAATTGCAGCAAAAAAACCCACACATGCTGTATTTCAAGTCCAATTAGCTGATGAATGGATGAGGTGTCTAATATTAGTTTCTTGAAGGTCATCAGAGCAAATTTTGCCAAAGTTATGTTTTTACTCAAAATTCTTTCAGTTTTTCTGCTTTTGTTTCAGGCCAACACAGAGCAGTGCATTCTTATCATTTAATCAGAAAAACAATAATAATATGAAACAGAAAAACCCCACCAAGGTAACAAAAAGTCTGTCCAACAGATATATACCAAGAAAGCAAAGTAGGAAAATAGTTGCAGGACTTGGAGCGTATTTGATAATTCTAGACTAAGTGAACAAACATATTAGAGTTCTGAGGAGAACTAAGATAGGAATAACAGGGAAGGTGGAGAGAAAAAAACACTCCAAAGGTTAGAAGACTAGAGCACTCTTAATTTGTGTGATATGGGCCCACAGAATCGATGCTGTGAGACTTATGATGAAAATAGACCCAGGGTTTGTGATCCTCTTGCTTAATGACTGCTCTTGCTTGGAAGGAAGTTTTGAACTGGTACGTAAGTGTAGGGAATGAGATAATTGTTGGACATAATACAATACCCAGCTGTAGATAGCTTCAGATTGACCATGGTTTCAGTGTTGACACTGTCATCACTAGAGTATGAGGGGTAAAACTTTCTTCCCTGCCTGCCTCTGCCCTCTGCATGTGTTGCGACTTACCCCAGAAGGGGAGGGTAACCCAGGTTGTTATTAATAAATCCCTTGGGGTGGATTAGAGTGAGGCGACACTGAATAATTGGTGTTTGTAAACATATCTCTCTATATATAGTGTTTATTTTAGAACACTTTTGTTTCAAAGGTAAACAACAGGTGTGTTGCTGTTTTGGGTGTTGTCATCTATAGCAATACAGCAACATCGAAGCATCTATAGCAATAAAGCAACACTAGAGCATAGCAATATAACGCTATTAAAGCCCAGCTATATTAAAGCATAGCAATACAGCACTATTACAGCATAAAGATAAGACTTAAGGAAATGCATAAGGGAGAGAAAGGGAAAGAAAGGATAAGAGTGGAAAGGTGTGTATAGTCACTACTCATGGGATCCAGTGATGAAACTTGGTAGTCGCAGCTTCCATATCTGTTGGTTGAAGTGGTAGTCTTGATCCATTGGGCCTGGGGGAAGCCTCTCACCAAAACTCAAAGAAGTTATGAGTTATTATACACTTCCAGCTCAGGTGGAAGTACCTCACTGGGGTGGGGAGTTTTGCAATGGATAGTGTCACAGGACATGCTACTGAGTCTCTGACATCTCCTAAAACAACTGCAGCTGCCTAATGTGTGAGCATCAGTTGTGGTCCATTATGGTCCCCGGCTAGATGCACAGGTATCGTGTAAAGGGAGGACATTGGCATGATAAAAGGGGTTTCTGCCTCTTCTTATAAAAGAGGATTTGCCTCTTCTTATCCTCTTCCCTTTCCTGGAAATGCAGTGTATAGCTTCAGGCATGCATCTGCACCCAGGACAGTTGGACAATGGCACCCGCTTCTCGGATCTGAAAGTCCTTTGGCAGTATTCAGGGAGCAGTGGGCTTTGCTGGTTGAGGAGCTGCTTCTTTTCAGTTTGCAAAGTCTTTTGGTGATCTTAGAATGTGTAATTAACTGTTTCAGTGTCTGACAGCAATCTTGCAAAGTATGCGCTTAGTTTTGCATCATTTTTTCATCAAATCCCTGGTCATTTTGGAAGCTTTCTACTTTTCCTGACCATAATTTCCCCAGACTGAGTTTCAGTGCCTTTTCACCACCTTTTCTCATTTCACTTGTATCTTAAGTGAGCTGCCTCCTTTCAAGCAGAGATGAAGCTGGCTATTGCTCCTCACCGCCTTCAGCCAGGGTTCCCATGAGCCTTCTTTTCTGTCTTCAGATCAATGCTCCCCTCTTCAATAGGTGACTCCTTGATCTGATTCTGAGGATGAGCTTCTAGTTAGGACTACCTTTGCTAGCCTAGGTGAGAAGTTTTTATGAAACAGTGTATAGGTGAATGTGGGAGGTTTTTTGGAAGGCCATTGAGGGGTCTTACAGATTTGTTTAGCCTGTACCATAGCTTGAAGGATGTGGTTAAAACATTTCTACTTTACAAGCTGGAAAGGTCACTGAGTTTCTTTAGAATATTTTTGGAGATGTTTCTCTGGTTTGTCAGATCTAAAAATAAACTATGATCAACACACTTTATAATTATGACAGGATTTTTTTTTTTCCAAGAGTATATGAGGTGGTTAGATATTTGTTTTCCACTTAGCCAACCAGTCAGATCTACAGACAGGCTATGAAAATCTTCTTCAGAACTCCAGGACTATTTTTTTGGTGTGTGTTCAAAGTTGGGAGCATCTGCTTGCCTATCTGTTCATCTGTCTTATGCAGTTTATAGAGCATATAATTTTCTCAACTGAGAGAAGAAGACATTTGTAGTCCTTTCTCCTTGAATTTCTAGGGCAACTGGGGAACTTTGATATAAGTTTGTTGTCATTAGAAAGAAGAATCCTGTTAAATAGACCCTGTGCATCGCTTGTGTTAATTTCCAGCAAAATGAAGCCGAGAAAAAACTTTGAATTCTTTTGTTCTTAAATATGTCAGTGTTTTGGTTGATTTTGGAAGGGAGAAATGTTGGAGGAGTTTATTTCAAATCCACTTTGTGTCAATGACCTACTGATCTTGATTGGCCTGAAAAACACTTCTAAAATTTTCTCTTTGAGGGACATTTTTTTTTAATGTCTGTCACTGTAAGTAAGGCTGAAGAGATGTTTGGAAACCTGGTATTCTTCAAGGAGCAGAAAATCCATTTTCTGGCCCACATGAGGGAACACTTAAAAATATTCTATGATTTGTTTAGAGTCATTAAAGCCTATTGTGTAAAAGCAAATTTGGTAATGCAGTTTTACTGTTTTCTGTTGCTGTAGTTGTTCCTAAACCAAATCCCATTGTTGTGAGTGTCTGCAGTACAGAGCCTTGGGCTGGGTAGTTCAAAAGGTCAGCGTTAGGTACAGCCCACTGAGTTCAACAGGTAGGGACCGATCACTGATGACTTCTTTGGAGACCTTAATTTTGTATCTTCTGTGCTTTTACTTGAGTCCTGTTCTTGAGTGCACATTAAGGTAGGCAGCATGGGCTACAGTTTTGCTACCTGCAGAGGAACAGTAGTTGTTTGTCATGCTTTTTTATTGCTGGGATGGCACGAGGGGTTTCTGGGACACAGCAGTAAGGATTGAGTCTAGTGAGAGCTTCTTTGGAGACCCAAAGGTACTAATCTGTTCTCTGAGGGCACTCACACACGAGGGCCTTACCTCCTCTCAGAGCTGCTTCAGGACTACCCTGTGTTTGTTGAGTTTCATTTAAGTGTTCTAACACTGAACAGGTCTCCAAAGTGGTAGTAGCTGAGTTTCTGCCATAACCCCTCAAGCATATCGTGGAGGGGTGATGTGCCAGTGATGTTTTCAGAGGACTCAAGTGTGGGCTGTGTTTCCAGTGCCAGCAGGGCAAAGGGTTGCTGCAGGTTATTCCTTCAGGGGTCTTCTGCCTTTCGTAGGGCAGTAATGTTCAGCACCTGTCAGCTTTACCAGCAGTCAGATTCTGCTTTGCAGAGTGTCATGGGCAAGAACTGAGGAGAGAGACTTATCTACCTGGTCTGCCACATCTAGAGTACAATAGTTAGAAAAGTCACCCTTGCGTTTAAAAAAAGCAGCATGACCTCTCTTTCTGTGCGCTGATTTAAAACCCATCCTATTTTAAACACCATCTTTGACAGTCTTATCTAACACTGGCAGAAAAACAGAGGATGTTGCTTCTCATCAGGACAGAGCCTGCATTTAGCTTTCTTTCAAGTGGCGCAATAAAATATGGGTATAAACTTCAGCTTCCCATGTTTTAATTCTTTTTTAATCCCTGTTTTCATTTTCGAAACTATTTGGATACAAGAAGACATTTTTTGCTCTTTCCACTTCTGATTTGTTTGTTGGAGCACTGCCTGCTCACCCTATTCGGATGTCAAGAGACTCTCTATTTTTCCATTTCTGGAATAGTCATTCACGACTCAGTGGTTCTTGAGCAAACTCTCAGAATTTACAGTGTGTTTATTGGTCTCTCACCAACTGCAGTTTCTGTCTTGTAATATTTTGTTTCGAAGTTTCTCTCAGATGCTGTTATATAGATTTTCTTCGCAAAATAATTCTGTTGTAAGCCTAGGAGTTTAAGTGACAATCTTCCTAAAGGATCTAGCTAATTAGCTGATTAAAATATAAGGGCTTTACATAATTTGTTGAAATAGTAGATTTAAGACATAATTGATGAGTTAATACATTTTTAATAGTAAATTAGTGTGGAAAGGATGCCAGTTGTGTGCAGCATTGCACACAAAGTAAAACACAGCTTCTGTGTTGAAGAGACCATGCTCAGGTCCAGAATTTGCCAATTGTGCTACACAGATTAAGAGCAGGTTTGTATAAAAGTACTTGTGAAATCCGGTAAAATAGGGGAGAACCAATAAACCAGGATGGATATTTCCTCAGAGTGCAGGTAAGGTGGTTTGAATTTAGAGGTGTTGCTGTGGAAAGGAAGAGTGAGGACGAAGAGGTGTGTGGCATAAACTGGAGCAGAAATAGCAAGAAAGGAAAATGCTGAGGGGGAAGTTCAACAAACTGTAAAGCAGAAAAACATATGGAGGAATGACTGACAGATTAGACTTCGGTGAGATTTGCATCAGGACCCACTACTGTTCTGCCCAACACCTAATTAGCCTGGTACAGGGAAACATTAATGGACTTCACAATTGACTTTTTTTCATTTTTACAGCTATGTAAGTTGAAGTATGGAAGGAAGCTGTAGAAGTGAGTAGAAAGCTGGTATGTGCTATATGTGCATGAGAGTGGCCAGGGCCACTGAACAGTGCAATGAGACAGGAGCAGTGGATGGGAACCAGTATACTCAGTCCATTAGATGAAATATCTGCCAAGTCAGACCTATGACTGCATTTCTCATTTTACTTCCCTTCTTTCTTCCATTAAAGTGTACAGCTTTCAGGTAGGTACTTTTGGGATACTGGCTCAAAACGAAAACTGCATCTGTGATTTGGTTTGAGAGCTACTCTTTAAGCCTAATGAACTGGTTCATTAAATTAGTATAATAATTGTGCTTTAGAAAAAGCCTAGTTTTAAGCCTGGTCATGAAGTAATTCTTTTCTAGAAACCAAAACTGTTTGTGAATCTTTCTTTCCTTGCTGTGGTCCTTTCTGGGTTTTGTCCAGTATGTCCTTGGAAATGTGAGCTCCAGATACATCACGAGACAGCCTGTGTTATGTGGCAGCTGCATGTTTCAGAAGAAAATGCTGGAGGACTTGGCTAAATGTGCATGCAGACTCCTGGGTGTTGATCAGTGCCAGTTGCAAACATCCTGCTCGGATGCTGATCACTGATTAGCACTGTAAAGCATCACAAACAAGATAGATAGCTTTAACCACTAAAAATGATTCCTCTTCCACTCTCATGGTCTTTCTAGACAAGAATTTTCTAAACAGCCAGATACAAATTTGTTTCCAGGGATCTCACAAAACAGATTTTGGTCCCAACTAGTTATTTCAGGCCTATTTAAACTACTGAAAGATGAATTTATAAGGAAGATGTTGACAGATCCTGGCCTCTTGTATCACTGGTGGGAGCCACAATAATAATGACTTCCTTAACAGTCTTCCATCAAATTTTCAAAGCAGTGGTTTTTCCTTTGGTGCAAAAAAAAAAAAAAGTAGACAATTTTGTTTTCCTAAATTTGGACAACATCTGTGTTTTCACTATTTCACTAAGCAGTACACGCTTTCCCAATTTTATTAAAAACCACCTTTTTAGCTAAAGTGTGTGCCATCGCAAGCATTTTAATTCTGTCTCTTGTATCTTGTTCTAGGAAGCTGGAGTCTGTGTATTTTATTTCTCCAGGACTTTCTTCCTTTGAGGAGTATAGATGAGAACTGTGTTTTTCCTCTCAGAATGCCTTCAAATTGGTTGCCTTCCTAACCTAGACATTATAAGTGTTTCCAGTAGTTAAATGACTGTCAGTGATAGTAATGTTTTACTGGCACTTACGTTGCTCATTGACCCAAACCAAAATCGATGATAATTATAGTGAGCTCTGACTTCTGGAAAAGGTTGTAGTGAATCCCAGCTGCAGTTTAGTTCTTTACCTCTTGGGAAAAGCCTCTTGCAGTTGATCTGGGTTGGAAATCTTGAAATCAGCTTAGGATGTGCATGTGGAAAGAAGGATATAAGAGACAATGCAGAAGGATCACAGTGTTTCCATTGTTGTACTTTTTGGATTTTGCCCAGTAAGGAAGGCACCCATGTAATATCAATGTAAAGCCTTGTCAGTGCAAGGCAAAAGTTGCATGTTAAAATGTGTATCTATGTTTTATAGACAGTTCGTTTATAAAGCAGTGTTCAGTGCCTGAGAGGAAGACTGAAAAAAGATTTGTGCTGGCTTATGAGATCCCACACAGAGCAATAAAGTGCTTTCCAAAGAAAGGACTAGGTTTTCTCTGAGCCATAGAAGGGTCAAACTTACACTCTCCTCAAAGTTTTACTTAAGAGTTTGTGAAAGGGATTGGCCTTGCCTACATGCCTCTCATCACAAATGAAAACAGGCAGCCCATCTGAAGGACTGGCCTCACTTACATGGAAACTGTTTTACGTAAGAAGAGGAGGCTGGTCCAGCAAAGGTGTGGTTTTATTTACATCCATGCCCTTCCCTTATGATTGGAGTGTGTTTGGAAGGTGTGGTCTCATTTACATCCCGCCTCAACTGCCTTTGGCTTGCCTGAATTCAACCCTTGCCTGTGGCTGGAAAAGGAACTCCTGCAAGCAGAATAAAACGGCTGTGTGAAAAACATGACTGTTTTCTGCCTCTATTTCTTCAGTGTATGTGTTCCTGCTGGTATGTACCTGAAAAGGGAAGGCCATGTTCTTGGGGAGAGAGTTTTGGGTCTGTGTAGGTATGTGTACATATGTGTTTGAAATAACAAGGTGAACATACCAGTTTTTGTGCTGTCCTGGGTGTTGGAGGGTGCTAGAGCTGTTTCTGAAGAAAGGTAAGAAAAAGTTCTTCAAAATAGCTCTTTTTTTTTTTTTCTAAGGTTCATGTACAGCTGTTCAAAGATGCTGCTGACAGTTCTGGAAGAAGGCCTGTCTTTAGGGCAGGGGTTTGTGTGTGTGCGTGACATTACATGTAGTCACTTGCATCAAAGTGCAATGTAAACATGGTAGCAGCATCTTACATAATCTCTGAACTAGGATAGAAGGCTACAGTGAAGAATATGTGGGGCAGTCAGGAACTGGCTACACTTCATGCAGTTGCCATTTAATACTGAGTCCCTTCCTCAACATGTTTGTGGTGTATATTCAACCTTAAGGGCCACTATACCTTATTTCAGGAAGCAATTCAGTTGTTACTGGCCTCTGTCTGTATTTACTTTGGAATGCAGATAAATTTCTCGCAGAAAGTGGACTAGAGGAACTCCTTGCATGTGGATTGTGAGGAATCCAGAAAACCTTCAAGTTGCTGTTGACTTGCTTGAATTGAACTTACTGGGATTACTCTAGTCCTTCACTATTTTTCTTCTTCCATCCATGGCTGATCAGGCACCATCTTGGTTAATTGTAGTCAGCAAGAAAGGCAGAAGAGATAGTTTTCTGATTTGTCTTTTTTTTTTTTTTTTTTTCTGAAAAGGAAATTGAATTATCTTGAATCTACAACACTGGGATTATTTATCCAGATGCATGTGCATGAGCATCAGTGTTATTTTCACTGAGAACAGAGCTATGGTGTTGCTTTCGTTGTAGGTGGAAAGTGAACAGAGAGTCCCTTTGATGTGAAGTCCTGATGTGTGACTGTGTCCAGAAGCACCGAGTACTGAAGGAACCGTGACCAATGCACTGGGACTGGCTGCTTCTGCCATGGCTGGGATTACTTTGCTGTTACATGCTGTTTCGCCGCACAACAACAAGGCACTTCCAAGAAGAGAGCCTTGTGCAGGTCATAGTGGTGTTCTCCAGTTGTTCCCATTGTTGCCTCTGCTGCCTCTGGCTATGCTCCTGTAATTCGTGGCAAAAATCTAGGCATGACAGCCTAAAGATACTAACATTTTCAAGTCAGAACTCCTTCAGCTTTAGATACCTCTAAATATCTTTATAGACACCCAGCAATGAGCCATTTCTCCTTTGCCCGCAAAAACTTGGTGAAACTGGAAGTTTAGCTATCTGCCACACTCTGGTTTAGGAGACAAAAGGTAATAAAATATTTCCTCTCTTTTCTGTAACCAAGGCAAGCTGAGGTGCACAAAAATAATTGCATACCAGTCCACCGCAGGAGGAAAAGTGTCTGGCATTGTGTCCCTGGATTGCAGACAGGTAGGAGAACCAGAATGTTTGTCGTCAGGATCCCTTGCACGTACTCCGGAGCTGCAGCTGAACTTTTTAAGTTACAAATAGGTATTGCACCATCTGTAAAGACACATCCTCCAGATGATGTAAACTGAGCGATGCACACTGAGGACACCATTGTACATAGGCCTTTTTGCACCCAGGGCAATGACTGGACTAAACTGCCGTGGTAGAAGTTGTGTAAGCTAGCCTGGACTGTGTGCTATGCTATTCTGCTTCTCTGGAGCCAAACTAGGATGCTTAAATAAGGCTTTTGAATCTCTACACTGCCTTGCATTCATGGCTTAGGCTGCACTAATAGACATATGCCTCATTTTTAAAATTGGCATAGGTTCTAAAACACAAGGGTGCTTTATAAAATTTCTGGCTTCTTGATCTTCCTCTTCTCCTTGAACTTTCTTCCTCAGACTTAGCTTCCCTCCTTCGTCCCCAGCACTGCGCCTGAGCAAACACTCTGGTTACATCTCTGTGGGTAAGTGAAGGTGCCTGTCCCCTGTGGCAGCTCTCTGGTGAACGTCCAGCAGCTGTTCCCTGTGTCCTGACGGATGTGATAACCCTTTAGCTAGTGTGTGTACACCAAAATATATTGTTTCTTCTGTCAGAGGAAAGATAGCAAGCTTGTAACTTAAGGGAAAGGGATCCAATGGGAGATAAGAGTGTAAGAGACATTACTGCAATTCTGTTTTTGGAATCAGTTACGTATATGTGTGGTAACCCAAATGATGGGTGGACTGTACTTTCTCATTACCATAATTACATTTCCTTTCATAGCTAGGGTTGGGGACGCATCCAGACATTGCAGAACACATCAGTAGATTTAGTGTGGCTTACTCAGTCTCCATTTATCAGACTGTGTCCCAATTATGTTACATTTAGGAAACAGAATAATTTTCTGGTTATAGCACATGGAATTTGTGGCATTCTAATCCTAGTCATCCTGCTGTATGACCTTGGAGAAGTTGTTTTACTTCTCTTTGATGGTAAAAAATTAACTCGCCCCATGGATGGATTTTAATACTGTGCCAAGTTTAAAAAAAATCTTCAGCTAAAGTTAGCCTTCTAAATCCCTATTTAGGGGCTAAATAGGGTCACTTGTTTTCACAATCCCGAGCACCCAGTAACTGTCTCCCACTGAGGCCAGCTAGAGATTTTGGGTGTTCAGCAGTCTGAACATGAAGTAAAAGAAGAGTGAAAGCAGCTGCTTGTGTGCATACGAAGAGGAACTCACTGATGTGGTGTGGTGAGACAGGGACAGCAGTCTGTCTTTCCTGAGTGGTTGTCACAGTCACAGCAGTGGGGAAATGTAGGTGGGATTAAGCTCGCTAATTTTGCTGTCTAAAAGTGGAATGTCTGCCTTAGGCTGGCTGTTCAACATCTCTCTGGTGGATCCCTTGGTTCAGTGGATCCAGAGCAACTCTCAACTGGGACAGATGAGCATCCCCTGATATGTCATCCTGCCCACCTATCTGCATGTGGGATGAGTTATCCTCCAGAGACATTCAGCTCTGTTGGTGAAGTAAAGACCTTCCTAAACACTTAGACAGCTTGCTCAGGCTCTGGTGATTGTAAAGTCAGTGGGTGACTTACGGTGCATTAGATAAGTCCAAGAGCATGTCAGAGCTGCTCATAGCTGCACATCACAGGCCTGAGGTGTTTGGTCATGAAAGTTATGAACAAGTGAAAGCAGGGAGAAATAGTTGAGCCTTGCAAGGAAAAGGAAATATAAACTTGACTGTAGTAATTGAAAACCTTTTCTACATTGATGGCATGGTTTGTTTCCAATGGAGAGCTTTGTTCTGTGTTTGAGGAAGAAGATTAATTTTCCCACGGGAGAAATAAGCTTTGAATAAGTCAGCTAAAAGGGATTGTTCTTATGTGCACTGCACATCTATAGGAGAAACAGAAGACATTTACATGCTCCCTGAGGAGGAACCATGACAAGCAGACAATTAACCAATTCCCTCGAATCCCCAGATTTAAAGAACCACGTAATGGCTTAATTGAGTTGAGTTGCTGAGAGTGCGGCACTGCACTGAGATTCGTGCTGTGAAGTGTGCGATTCCCAGAGGCATCCATCAGGTTTTAGAGAATTGACTTTCCATGCTAATTGACCCAGATGTTCTTGATTTTACCTCACATTCTCCACTTCATTCAATTACTGTTAAAGAGAAGGGAATGAGAATAAAGGGG
The DNA here is from genome assembly GCF_003031625.1 of Empidonax traillii. Lineage (NCBI taxonomy): Eukaryota > Metazoa > Chordata > Aves > Passeriformes > Tyrannidae > Empidonax > Empidonax traillii. The sequence continues at coordinate 339,010 of NW_020955735.1, read as the reverse complement.
ACTCCATTTGTCTCATTTACTATATTAAAAGGGAGTTTTCCTAAAGAAACATTTTGTAGTGCTGAACAAATTGTTCAACTGGAATTGGAGCAGCATTTATTTCACTTTTTTTTTTCCCCCCAAATGACCGAGCATGTATTTTGTAGAAAGTAGAGACTATTAGATAAGCCACTCTGCTTGGCAAGGGAAGAGCAGGCATCGTCACCAGAAGAATGAGGGCAGTACAGACGGATGGATGGTGTCTGACCTGTCTGACTAGGCAGGGCTGAGCAGCACAGCAGGAGGGCTCAGGGCTCTCAGCTCTCATGCCTTGTTGCAGTGCTGATCCACCAGAACAATCAAAAGATGAAGAAGGAAAATCATGGGTTAAGTATTTTTATCTTCTGGAAGGCAAGGAGCCAAGTTTGAGGAATGGGCTTTGCAACGTGAATCAGCAGCTGAACTCTTCCATGTACCAGGCTAGTGGGCACCTCATCTTGGCAAGCTATGGTTGTCTTTTATATGTGTGTGTAAACAACCCTGGAGCACGATTAGTCCAAGACTGATGCTCCCAGTGCATTCTGCCTGTGTCAGAACATGGGTTTTGTTTCTTCTCAGTTCACAAAGTTTAATTAATTTACAAATCTAGTATCTCTGTGTGGTAGGGAATGAGTCCACCTATGTACCTACATTCCTGAATACCACTGGAGGCTTTTTTCTGTAAGGATGCTCCTCTCTACCTGGTTAATGATTTCAAGTTTATCTCAAATATCACCAGCAAGAGACATGTCAAGGAGCTTCTGTACATTCATATTGAAACAGGCTGTGTATCATTGAAACTGGTGGAGTTCATCTGAGTGTACACAGTTATTAGGGAAGCAGAATTTATCCTGATTCTTGTGATAAGCCATATTTTGTATCAGCCAGTCAAGTTATGGAACTCTGCTGTGAAGTGAAGGAGTTAAAAGAGTTTACTTTGCTAAGAGTTGTATGCCATATATGGTCAGTTGAGGCTTTTTTTGCAGCTGTTTTTTTTTTTTTTTTTTCCTTAGGAAGGCTCGCCTCCAAACTGCTGAATCATATTGCAACCATAGACCTGGTGATTTTTCAGAATTTGAGTCATACTTGAGCTCTCTGGATATCAAGCTGTGAAGACACACGTGGGCTCAACAGTTTGGCAACCCTTAAGAACAGCTATGGCAATATCATATTCAGAGTCTAGATGTTGGGTGGTTTCAGCCACAGCAATACAGCATGTTAGGAGAGAGAAACAATGTGACTCAAAATTGCTGTTTACTCAATTTAAATACCATGGTTTTTACTGTTCTCGATGATTAGCCTGGGTATTAAGAACCAGACTGCTTTAGATCTGTATCCTGTCACAGAAGAAAGTCTCATGTAACAACCCCACATGAAATGAGAAATCTTTTTAGCATGTTTTGCTCTTGCATTCTTCGTTACCAAGGTCTTCTGTGAGAAACTCTCCCAGTTAGGCCCATTTCTGAAGCCAGTTATAGATATGTCAGGATTATCCAGAAGCAGCAAGATCCTGTGAAACCAGAAATTAAAAAGTCAGGGTAGTACCTGAGATTTGTAAATGTAATATGATCATGTTTTGACTTAATGTTCTGCTTTTCCCTTACAAGCTGCAGTGATTAATTCCTTAGCAATAATTAGGTAAGACATAGGCAGTCTCTATTAAAGCAGGTTTCTCCTTCAAAGCTTCTGCAGACTTAGTAAGTTGAGCTCCTTGCATACAATTCATTTTAAATAAAGTTCTGTACTTAAAGGGAAGTGTTTGGAACTTACTGAAGTTTTGTGCATGTGATAAAAGAAACTGACGAGACTCTTGGCAACTTGACTCCTATATCAATATTTTTTTACAAGTAGAGAATTTAGCCTGTGAAAAGAGTTACTGTTGTTTTGTGTAGCATTTAAAACAAAGGCCTTTCTTTTTTCACAGTGAATACTAAATCTGAAAAGGAGCAAACAATGAATCACCTAGTCCAAATTACTTTCTTATGTCTGCAAAAAACACATTGACAAATCTTTGAGGGTTTTGTTTTGATTTTGGTTTTTTTGAGAATGTGGAACACATAGTAGCAAATTGTTCATTAGTTTGATCTAATTTATCTCAAATTAGAGACCTAAATTTGAGACCTAGACAGCCATGATAATAGGGAACATCTTTAAAAAATACTTACGAAATGAAAGAATGTTCCTGTGGAAATGTGACTGGTGAAGTTTCATCCTTCAGGCAGAAATGATGATTCCCCTGAGCCTGTTGTGCTGCAACTGAATCCTGAAGGTAATATGCCTGGTAATATACCAGGGTATTTTTCTCCCCAAAGCATTAAAATGAGCATTTCTGTGGAAACATAGTACTAGACCTGAGTAGGACTTGTGCTGGAGCAGGAGACACCACATAGGTGAGCAGGAGGCAACTTTTGCGTGCTGGCCTCAGTGCTGAGCAGACAGACAGGAGGCTAAAAGGGGAATATTGTACCGAAAGAAAGAAGGGATTTAGGGACATGGAGAAGGGGTATTGGAAATAAAAGGGTTTTTTGGGTCTGTGACATGGAAAAGAGGTAGTTTAGTTGTTTTCATGTGGAAGAAGAGTCGTGGAGAGAAAATGAGGAGAACGGCATTAAAATATCAAGGAACCAAGACAACTTTTTGTTTGCTTTGATTTGTATTTCTGCAACTGGGGTAAAACTGAGTTCCTCAGAGGAGAACATTAATGGAGCAAAGCAGCACAGGCCCTTGAAACAGAACAAAAAGGCTGGAAGGAGAAAAGACCCAGGCAAATAATATCTTGAGAAAGTTCAGTAACAGCAAATTGAACTGGCCAGGGAACCTGGAAATTTTACAACACTTTTTTTTTTTTTTTTTTTTTTTTTCCCCAAAGGAATAGATATGTATAGTATTTATCTAAATAGAAGGTAGTAAGTTTTTGCACTGTTCTATGTGTTCTCCATTTTTCCACTACAGTCACCTGCCTGAAAGCTTGTTTATTGAGAAGAACAGAAAGGGTTTGAATAGAGCTTTCCATGAAGACTTTATTGTAAGAGATGAGATCTGCAGGAGGAATTAAGGAAATTTATACCAGTTAAGGCCTTACCTCACAGATTCATGAAGACTCTTCAGTCTTCAAATGGGAGAAAGCAGGCTCAGATAAGATGGTTAAGTTCAAGTCAGAAAACATCACCCTCAGTGGATCTAACTGTCAAAGCTATTAAAGCAGTTTTCGCGATGTGTGTTAATTATTTTTTATGTCTTATCCAGGAGCTCAGGAAAGAATGAATGAATGGAATCCCTGACGATGTGCTCAGCAGTGGCATTGTACATTATTGTTTATGACAGCAGAAGGTCAGGTGAGAGATTAACTGGTATGTTGACAGCTTATTTTAGTACTGTGACAAATATTTTGCTGTTGCACAGTCAAAAATAATGCTTCCAGGAAGAAGTTGCAGAAAAATGTATGAGATATTTCTATGCATATGAAATATATCAGCAAGTTTTATTAAAAAATTTGAAAAGAAAGCAGAGGAAGATTTTAAAATCATAGAGTTTTGTTTCTGAGGAGCCAGAACCACTGTAATGGAAGCAGATGTTTACATGGCATACAGGATTTATCACTTAAGATGTCCAAACAGCAATGTAGCAAAAGGCTTGTTGTGTTCCTGGAATTATGAGATGCACATGAAATGCTTAAATTAGTCAAAGACTTAGTCATACTTAGAGCAAAGAAATCTGTGTGCTACTTCATCTCTGCTTAGATTCCGAGCTATTAAGTGTCTTAGATACTGTTAATCCTATTCTGCATTTTTTTTTTTTTTTTACAGCATAATGTAGGGTGAACTAACTCAACTCTCTCAACCTCTCTGATCATATTTATTTCCCTCCTCTGGACTCACTCCAAGAGATCCACATTCTTCTTAAACTGAGGGCCCCAGAGCTGGATGCAGTACTCCAGGTGGGGTCTCATCAGAGTAGAGTAGAGGGGAAGTATCATTTCCCTTGACCTGCTGGTCATGCTTCTTTTAATACAGCTCAGATTGCGGTTGGCCTTTTGGGCTGTGGGTGCACATTGCTGCCCAGTTTTTCATCCACCAGAACCCCCAAGTCCTTCTCTCCAGGACTCCTCTCAAACCATTCTCTGCCCAGTCTGTATTTGTGCTTGGGATTTTTCTGACCTTCCTACAGGACCTTACACTCGGCCTTTTCATGAACACACCTCTCAAGCTGATCCAGGTCCCTCTGGATGGCATCCCTTCCCTCCAGCATGGTGATTGGACCACACAGCTGGGTGTTGTTGGCAAACTTGCTGAAGGTGCACTTGATCTCACTGCCTGTGTTGCTGACAAAGATGTCAAACAGTGCTGGTCCCAGTACTGACCCTGAGGAATACCAGTCATCACTGATCTCCACTGGGATATTGAGCCATTGACTACAACTCCCATAGTGTGACCATCCAGCCAATTCTTTATCCACCGAGTGGTTTCACCTGCCAAATTCATATCTCTAGTTTAGAGACAAGGATGCTGTACGGGACAGTGTCAAACGTATAAGTAGATGGTGTCAGTTGCTCTTCCCTAAGATATAGTTTTTGAAATGGGATAGTGGTTTTCTCACTGCTAAGATATCGTACAGAAAAATTATTCACTTGTTTATTCCAGGATAGTTGGGATCTTACAAATTTCTTGGTTTCATTTGTGTTTTATAAGAACAAAATCTAAAGTAGTCTGTTTGAGTTGCTTTCTGAGAGCTCCAGTTTCACTCATTTCTCCCTTCCATTACCAGAACAATAAGAAGTACTTTTTTTCTTAATTGTCCCAACCCCTCACAATCACACAGTGAGATCTTTTCAAGCCCTGTGGTTTTATTTTCCTTGATTCTTCAACTCACTTGAGGGTTTTCAATAACAGCTCCACATATTTCTTCAAGAATGGGATATAGATAAAGAAATCCAGGAGTGACAGATTTGGATCCAGTGAGATCGGAGTCACTCTAGGATGTTGTGGGAAAATGATTGCTAGGAAGGTAAGGAGAGGCCCAAGAAAGGTAAAGAAGTTGTGAGAGACAGGAAATAACTTTTCTAATCCACTGACATTGATGGGTGTATTTTCTCGATCTGTGTTCCTTTACCCATATAGTCAGAAAATGACCTTTACAGATCAGTTTCTAGGAGCATGGGATTTCTTTCAAAGAACATTATTATCTGGGAAATAGATTCTCTTTTTCAAAGTTCTGGCTGTACTTAACCTAAAGAACTTGTCTGGCAAGCATATGATTTTCTTTTACATTGGTATTGCAAGAATTAGTTCAACCCCCTTTCTTTTGGTACTAATTCTGTTTCTGTAGGCCCTGCAGGAAAATGGTTGTTGACTAGTTCCCAGTATATTAATGGCAAAATAACCTTTTCAAGAAATGGAAATCAAGAGCCTTCTCATTACTCCTTGGTAGAATACTTGTTTTAAAGAAGAAGATATAACTTAAAAGGAAAATAAAATGTGTGATTGTAAGTAAATAATGAAATCACAGGTAAACTGTAGATGCTATAGCTCCTTGCTTAGTCTCTTCATCTCTTTGCACAAGCAGTGGTTTTGTCTATATTGTGACTACTCAGTGGAAAACAGTAGGAACTGTATTCTCTATCCTAGTTTAATGTCAGTTGGCAATCACCTTCAGGACAGCATTCACAAATTACTCTGTGTGCTTGAGAGGAGCAATTCTTTTTTCCGTACAAAATATGTACACTGTATGTTGTACCGCTGGATCACCTGAAAGCTGGTTTTCCAGATGGTATCTGTGAAAGTTCAGAATCATAAGTACAAATGGATCAAGCAACAGCACAAAGAAGGGAAGTAGCGCAAAATCTATTTCTATTCTGTATCCTTATTGTGCATGTGTAGTGTGCAGGGACTATCCCTGTCATGCATGGGTTAGTGTTGCCATCATGCTTTCTAGGCACGGATTTACTCTAGGGTCAGGAGCCTGTTGCCCATTTCCCCTCCCTTCTTCCTGTACTGCTGCCACAGAAGCACTGGCTGCTCAGATCATGTGAAGCTTGCACTGTTCTCCTACCTAATGCTCCTTGCAGCTGCATGCAGCCTTTCATGTCTACTTCAGTTTGGGGTTGTGGGTCTGCTGGGAAGGAAATCAAGCCACGAGACATTTTAAGTAGTGGTTTGATCTTTGTCAATGAGATCGACTCAGTTTAGACATGTACCAGTGAGAGGTCAAATCTGGACTGGAATATGTTAAGGGCTGTCAGAACATTGTAAAGGGGAAAGGCAGAATTGCAGCCACCAAGGGTTTGATTCCAGCAGAGAGTCTTGTAAATAGGGATGTTTAATAGACCGTGGAGAAGTTAAAAGGAAGGATTAGACAACTGGTGGGGTCAAGTGCACTTAAGTAATCATAAATGCATAGGGTAGTGCTGTAATTAAAAATGCTCCTGCACTCGCTCAGTTGGCCTTGGCATCGGAGCCATGCCTAGTACAGGCATAGCTTCTGTTCTGAGGGGCTTCTGTAGTTGGTCCAAATCATATGAAAGCTTTAAAACTTATGCATATGGTTAAACTTAAAAAGATAGGGTGGAAGAAAATACAGTAATGATTCAGACTCTTGAATAAACAATTTAACCACACTGGACGTTGAAGCGAAAGTGTTTGTGATAGCTGTTGGGAAAGAAAAATTTTTGCAAACAAAAAAGTTTCAATTCTCATTTTTTCATGCTAAGAAGAAATTATTTTTTAATGAGTATTTTTGTTAAACATGTTACCCGAAGAGCTTTGATAGATGTTCAACAGATGCGCTTTGATAGTAAATGTCTGTAGAAAGCATAAGAAACTTTTTAAAAATAAACCAGCATTTCTTATTGAAAAAGTGTTTCTTTGCTATTTTTACTATCTTTAGAAGACACACAAGAGTTGTGCAACACCCTTAGATGCTTAGAATAATATTTCCAATGCACACTTGGCTTGTTAAGTTCAAAGAGTATTTTCTTACACACCAGGCCAGAATCACGTGATGAAATTCAAACTGATTGCTTTAGGCTTTCATTCTCTTTGATTACTTATTTGGGTCAGACATTTAGGAAGAAGATAAATATCATTTAAAAAATATTGACCTTCTCCTTGAAAACACATTTTTAAACAACTATAAGAGTTGCTGCTCTGTGCTTTGTGTTATATTTCTTGGTAAGTTCAAGTTCAGATTTACTTATATTTTTTAAGGGACAGGAAGCTGACAAATGCCCTTCTCACTGCAGTGATGGAAATGTATGAGCCTGAGGTAAATGCTGGCAAGAAAGATGAGGCAGGAAAGGGCAGCCTGCTAATAAAAGGATTATTCAGAATATGATACTTATGCAAAGCAAAATAATATTTCTGTTTCTCTCCTATTATATTTCTTGTAGCTGGTGTATGAAAATTCAGCTGTAACCCGGGTTTCTTAAAAACCCTTTTTGTGTGAAAAGGGGCCTTTCCTCCTTAAATGTACTAGCCTCTCTTGATCTTTATACCAATTTCAGCCATATGGATTGGAAGAAAGTAGCTTGTCCTGTCGTTCTAACAATGGTTTTCAGGAAACTGAAGCAAGGACTGGGTCTGGAATTCATGTGAAAAATGATGGGGATAACACTGGAGCCTGTTTAGCAACAATTAAACTGATGAAGATTGATAAAATTGTACTGCTAAAAATATTTTTATACATTTTGCTAAAATACCTTTTAATACTATAGGCAAAAGTCAAAATCACTAATACAAACATTGCCTTAGAATACCAGTGTAATGCCTCACAAGAGCAGCAGGGTCTGGGAAGTATTTCAGAAGAAGTGGTTGAGTTGCCCTCCCAGAGTCTTTGCAGTAAGCATCTTTAGGTGTTCTGGACCAACAGCTGTTAGGCCATCAGTCTGGAGAGAAAGAGGAGGTGAAGGTTTGATAACACTTGAAAACACTTTTGCCATATGTTAGTAGTTGACACTGCAGGTGTTTTGGCATGGAGCTCTCAGGTGATTAATGAAAATCTAGAATCCTCCTTTTCTTCATGAATAAAGAAGACCTGCATTTCTTGCAGGCATAATGGCAGAAAGTGTTTATTCCTTTATTCTGTCCCTGAAGGGGATACATTCTCTTAGTGCCCTACATTTTGAGATTGAACAAAGCATGAAAGCAAAATCATGAGGAGCTGTATTTCTGCCTGGTTCTTGGTAAGATAATAGGGAGTCTCACAGGGGATAAACGTAAGCTGCTTTGTTACTTATTAGCAATAATTTTCATGTTTCTCCCACTCTGAAGGGTGCAGGCAGGGGAAAAAAACCCTGCCTTTCCTCTTCAGTTATTATGTGTAGCAGGAACAGCACATTCCCCTGTGCATTTCCAGACCTACACAGACACTTTTGAGTTTATACAGCTACTAGCACAACAACAACTTGCACCAAGATGATAATTTCAGGCAAATCATTCACAGTAGTGATTTTTTATGGAAGAGCAGATCCATTCTCCACCAGTGATGCCCTGTTCCCTGCTGGGAGGAAGCTGCGGGGTTGCTCTGTGCCTAGAGGACACGGCGGGGGTGAGTCTGTGCAAGGACACTCGGGTCAGAGCCTGGGTCTGAACCCTTCTTGCAGACATATCACAGAACAACAGAATATGTTGAGTTGTAAGGGACCTACAAGGATCATCAAGTCCAACCATTAGCCCTGCAAAGGACAATCCCCAAGAATTACAGCATGTGCCTGAGAGTATCATCCAAATGCTTGAACTCAGGCTTGGCACTGTGATCACTTCCCTGGGAGCCTGTTCTAGTGCCCAGCCACCCTCTGGATGAAGAACATTTTTCTAGTATCCAACCTAAACCTCCCCTGACACAACCCTTGGGTCCTGTCACTGGTCACCACAGAGAAGAGATCAGTGCCTGCCCCTCCTCTTCCCCCCACAGGGAAGTTGTAACTGCAATGAGGTCTACCCTCAGTCTTCTCTTCTCCAGGATGAACAGACCAAGTGGCCTCAGCTGCTCCTCATACGTCTTCCCCTCAAGGCCCTTCACCATCTTCATTGCCCTCCTTTGGACACTGTCTAAGAGCTGAATATCTTTTTTACATTGCAGCCCCCAAAACTGCACACAATATTCAAGGTGAGGCCTCAGCAGTGCAGAGCAGAGCAGGACAACCACTTCCCTCTGCCGGCTGGCAATGCTTTGCCTGATGCACCCCAGGACATGGTTGGCCCTCCTGGTTGCCAGGGCACTGCTGACTCATATACTACCAAAGACACCTGGTCTGGGCAGTGGGAAGGCTGAAGCTGCCAGTCTCACCAGCAACTTGATGTTGGTTGTGAACCCTTTCCTCACAAGAAGCAAAGCTGCTGCTTCACCCCAGACACTGCTGGAGCGTGGGTGCTGGTCCCACTGCAGAGCCATGCCAGGCTGCAAGCACTGGCATCTGGAGGGAATCTGCTGGGGAAAGACTGCATCATGAGACCTCAAGGCAAGTGTTCAAGCAAAGGTTAAAATAGCTGGACAGCTTGCCCACTAGAAAACAGGAGTTTTTTTCCATAGTCACTTCCCAGTCTTGGATATACTGTCTCTAGTTACTGGAGGGATTCAGAGCTGGCACAGGCACCCTCTTAAGTATTAGGCTGCCCCTGTGTTCTTGGCACCAAATTCAGACAATTTTGAGAACAGTTCAGATCTTCTGGAGCGTGTTTTTTTTTGTTGTTTTGTTTGTTTGCTTGCTTGTTTGTTTGTTTTGGATTGAGGTTTTCTTTTGTATTTCTTTCCATAAGAAAGCAGTTCTATTTTTAGGACTTGGCCCAAATTGTTGAACCCAGTGGTTTTACTGTTGTTGTTTTTCCTCTCTTCAATCAAAATGAAGTGGTTCTGGCTGATCTGACAAGCAGTGCTGCTGCGTCTCTTAAAGTTACACTTGAGGAGGTTTTGTGATTGCACGACTGCGTATGTCTGCATGGAAATTTTCTCTCAATTTCCTGGAATAAAAGGAGTCTTGGCTTCTTCCAAATCTATATCCGTGTTGTAAATGTCTCTATTAAGACTGGTTTTGTGGAACATTGTGAAAGGAGGCTGCCTTAAAACATGATATGTTATTGAAGGGAATTTTATATTTGAAGTTTTTCTCTCCAGTCTCTTCTGTTTTGTTTCTTGCTGCAGCTGTTTCATATAATGTTTGTCTGCAGCCCACATAGATACCAGAATATCCCATTTTTATCACCTGTGGAAAATCCAACAGCATAACAAAGTAATGACCAGAGCAGTGACTGAAGCAGTGATAAGAATCCCTATCACCTCCCTCTTTGGCTTCAGCACATATGTAGACCCTGCTCACTCAAGTTAGCTTTTGCATGAAAGGAAGTATTGCTTCCTCTGCATGGTGCTATGCTTCAACTAATTAGCTTTTTCATCTATGCTGCTTCCAGAGCCCATGGGATTAAGATTAATGTGAAAAGCTACCCCTTTTCTTCTTCTATGCATAGTGTTTAAGTTAACACTCTCACTTTGAGACCATCTGTCCTGTTGTAGAGGATGCCTGAGCAGGCAAGAGGGCACATGCCTATTATTGGCTGGTTTAGGAGCCTTCCAAATAACTAGGATTTCTCCCAGTTCCAAAGGACCAAAGTGAGTAGAGGTTAGCCACTTCTCATGGAACTGCAAATGTCAATCAGGACATTGTAGACTGTCCTGAGGTCGTTTTCGCAAAGCATGGCTGGACACCTCTGCTTTGTGTTGTAACATAGGCAGTTTTCCTACAGGCTGAGACATTGGTTTGAAGAAGGGAAGGCACCTTCCGATAACTCTGAGTAGAACACATGGGCCCTTGAGGATAGAGTTAAAAACCTGTGCCTGTCTTCAGGGTTTCCCAGTGTGCTAGCTGGAGAGGCTCTCTGTTACTCTCAGCACTACAGAGAGTGGATTCCCTCTAGCCATCCCCTGTGCAGTGCCTGGTAGGGGCCCAGCATCGCCAGGCTGGGTGCTGACTTTCTAAACACTTCTCTTCAGTGCCACTTTTGAATTGCTTTCTGGATGCATACTTTTGCTCTCACTAATGAGTATAGACTTCAGACCTTCCTTCCAGGACTTAAAGGCATCCAAAAGATCCCAGGCTATTTTTTAAAAGATTTGAGTGCTGTCATCAAAACCGTAAGGAATTGCCAAACCATTTTCAACAGTTTTCAAATGTAAGTGTAGCTTTAGGTCTTGAATCCTATGAAAGAAAGGCATTTCTGTCAAGTTTAGCATTTCCTGGGTCAGAAGTATCCCTGGTTCTTTCTGCCTCTGGCACTGGCTTCTAGAAGTTCAGAAATGTATGAAGCTCAAAACTAGCTGTATTTTCCCTTGATTTTGTGTTTCTTATGGCATAATTTTTCCTTATATCAGCTGGAAATTAATAAACATTCAGGAGATATTTATTCTGTTGTATTTGGTGAGGTTTTTTTAACTTTCCTGCCAGCACTCTAACAATGCAATGTTCACCTAGCAAAGAGACTTAAATCATTATATACTAAAAAGTACATTTTTTTGAAGGAGTGGAGGCATTTGCTTCAGTTTCCTAGGCAAATTCTCACACACGTACTTACATTCTGCCTACTGCATTCCTCTGCCACTTCAATTGGATACGGTGTTCTTCCTCAGTTTGTTCCCTACACTTTTGCATAGCATTATCGAATACTGTTACATATTTGCTGTCCACCATCCCAGCAGTGACTTCACTATAGAGGCAGTGATTAAAGTAAGCCACCAGAAAGGTAAAAATTAGCAGCATATTCTCATGGAATTTACCATCTAAAATACTCGTTAGTCTAAAACTTCCTGAGGAAAGTATTTTTAACCATGACTAAGTAGTACAATAACTTTTGACATCCGAAATCAGCAACATAATACTTGTGGTTGCTTTCAAATGAAGAATGTTTGATGGCGACTTTGGTACACCAAGATGAGGATCACTGTGGGCCATGTGTACTGCTACCTTCAAACCGTGACCATTGTTTTACAACAGAAGCTGAGAAGTTGCATTAATGGATGAAATAGAGTGTGTTTCCTCTAAGCAGAGGAAGAGAACGATCAGGACTATCCAACTGACAGGTAAAATCTGGAGAGGGAGAGATGAGGGCTGCTCTCTTGGTATTCTCACGGTAGGTATGAGCTGTTGAGGTATGAGTTGAAACAGTCCAGTACATGATCACTAGATAATTCCAGGGAACTTTTCCATTACTCCCAATAATCACAGCATTTCAGAGCTCCCTGACAAAAGTAAGCCTTTTTTTTACTCACATTTCAGCACATTCATTCAGTAATGGCAGAATTGGACCTGTGAAGCTAGTGTTAGAATACAAATTTTAGCTTTTCTTTAATTTCACCATGTTACACAAAAAAATATCCCTTATTTTGCATGGTCCTTTTCCTGGCAAGTCTCAGCCTTTAGCTCATTCAGTGTAGTGAACCTAACTCACTGATACTCGCTTCCCCTGAAATTATATCTGTTTATTTGATTTCACGTACTCAGACTATTATACCTAGAGGCTAGCTGTGTGTGGTACTGAGAGGGACACCAGACCCTGTGATCATGTAGAGGTTCTTGGGTCAAGCCTAGGGCTGTGCTGCCTTCCAGGACCACCAGCAGGCTGGCTGCAAGATCAGGGTGAACCTGGGGAAAGCCACTCTCCAAAATCTGGAGTGAAAAAACTTGCTATCTTTGAGAAGGAAGGCAAAGCAAGGCAAGGCAAGAATATTTTCTTCTGGGTTCTGTAGTTATGGAGGAGCTGCTGAATATATCAAGAATTTACAGCTCAGATGCAGGAAATTCAGTTGAGTGAACCCATATGACCTGATACGGGTGATGGAAGACTAAAGTAATGAAGGATCTGACCTTATTCTGAGAGTTTCCTGTAGTGGAGATTTCTTTGGTAGTTCTGAAATGCAGTGGTCTGTTGTCATTCAGTTGAGCAGTAATGGTACAACTGGGAAGGAGTGGAAAAGCTGAAATTGCAGTGAGAACAGTAGCCTTTGATCTTGTCTTTATCCCCTATCAGTCTTCAGGTTTGTTTAACAGCTGGTTTGTTTTGATTGATATTGATGCCGTTATACTCCCAGATTTATGTTTCATTGATGTAAATGGTTATTGTTTCTCCATGCTGGGAAAGAAACAGTGGCAGATATTGGCCTGCACTTCCACGAGGGAGTCAGGCAAGGGAGGGATGTAAGGGTGCCTTGGAGGTAGAGAAAGGAAGGGACTCCAAGTCTTAACCATCCACATTTTGAAAGGAAACAGAATTCTGATAATTTTTGTGTAAAAAATTTAATTGCCTCTAAATCTTAAAGGCAGCTTGTTATCAGCTGCAATGGTGGATGCTTACAGATACTCCAGCCCTCCTGATCATTTTCCTTTCTTCTTCTTTTTCATTTTTACTGAAGGAGACCCCAGAGCTTCTCAGTACAGTAAGGACTTCAGAAACCAAATCAAGCAACGGTTTTTGAACAGAGAACTATGGGACAGAATATTTTTCTGAAGTGCATATTCCATTCAGAAATGTTTATGACTTCTTTTGCTTAATCTCTCCAATTTGCACGTATATTCTGCTACTTTGAAGTGAGCAGAGCAAATGTTCTGCTTCTTGGAACATTTTTGTGTACTTACATGCTGCAGGAAAAACTGAGAAAAAGTTCATGAAGAAATTTTTTTTCTTGTTTTCTTGAGATACACCATAACCACACAGCAAAGATTCTAAATTTTTAAAAATTAGAGGCTTGCTGAGCTTTGTCTACATGTCCCAGTTTTTTAGTAGTCCTTGTAAGATGTTTGCACTAATGGATTTCACAGCTGCATTGGTTCACAATTGCTTCATGTCTCATATAACAAATGTCTTTTCAATTTTTCCCACTTGTGGATTATAGAAATGTCTGATAACTACTGTTGTCTCTTGCTTGACAAACACCTGGAAAGTGATACTATTTGTTTAATGAAGGAGAGTTGTTTTGATCAAGAAACCAAGGAGCAGCTTTCATTTTTTGTTGTTTTTGCATTTAGTAATGTAATGGCCAGTCTTCGCGAACGAAGAACCGGGGAAGGTCTTTCCACCTTCCAGCCTGCGCATTGGATTTTTTAGGTGAGACACAGTGTGCGCGGAACTGAGCCCACCCTTTAATCCTGAGGTTCATCTGCCGGGGCCAAGCGAGCTTGGACAGTGGCAGCGAGGTCCTCAGGACGTAGATGGATTGCCTTACGGGCTAATGAGCTCCATCTGCCCAGGGAGGGGCCCCGACCGGGAATCGAACCCGGGTCTCTGCAGTGACAGTGCAGTGTCATTTCCCCAAGACCACCGGGGGCTCCCGCATTTAGTACTGATGAAAAGAACATTCACTTTTTTGAGAACCAAAATTGATTTTTGTCCTTTTCGATGCTTATTTTTTCCTGGTGCACTTTCCCTGTTTTTGTTTGGTTTATTTTTACATACTTAGAGAAAGAGACTGGTAATCTTTTGTAAGATTTGAAATCAGGAAATGTGAAAGCAGGAGTAAGTTCTGTACTCTGCAAATTTTTTGGTTTCCCTTTCAGAGGACACCTCTAACAATGTCTTCAGATATTCACTATGCCCCTGAAAGTCCCTAAGGCTGCACAGTCTGTGGGCACTGCCCAGTGCAACAGACCAGAAGGTTCCTCGTTCTCTTAGGGTTGCACTAGGAGTGGAAATGTCAACAAAGGTGTGCGCAGAAAGTAGTAGAGTAGACAGTATTTCCACAGAAGAACAGGATGTAAATCAGTAAAGACCTCATTCATACAGGGTCACAGTGGTGATGTCATCATCAGTGTGACCAGCAGAAAGAGGCACAAAGCTGTCCCCCAGTGACACCAGCAGAAGCCCAAAATTGTATCACTAGCAGGCCAACAGGCATGAAGCTCGTGCCACAGCAGAGGGTGAGGATACTGGTTGTTGGCTGGCACTTGCAGGGTGATGGGAACATCCATGTTTTTGCAGTGGCTGTCAGTGCCTGATGTCAGGCCACATGAGGGGAAGTGAGAAGGCTGGAGAGTGAGAGGAGATGCTGAGGCGGGACCTCCAAGGGCAGCTGGCCAACCCCTGCCCAAGAGAGGAGCCCTTACCTCATCCTTCACCTTCTGACAGTGCTCCAATATGGAGGCAAAGGAAAACAAAAATGTAGCTGCTTTACTAGCAAAGAGAACCGCTTGACTGGAGCTCAAGAAGGGAAAGAGAGAAGTGTCTTAAAAAATGACATCTGGGAATATTTTTCTTGTTCAGTGTAGCATTTCTTCTTTTGAGAGAGAAAGGTCAAACCCACAGGTTTCACAAGTAAGGGAAAAGGCCACTCAGATTTCCTGGTCAGGCTTGAGTCTCCCATTTCTGCATGTCCTCTCTGCTCAGCCTCCAGTTACCCTGATGGGAGCCGGGGAGGGCAGAGCCTGGCCAACTGGCCAGGTTTTTCCTGTGACAGCTGTCATTTTTGTGCTTGCCTGGGGTGTGGCTGTTACTTATGCCTGCTGAAATGCTCTACATGTTTTTATAGACTCATAGAATATCTTGGGTTGGAAGGGAACTTCAAAGGTCATCTAGTTCCAAACCCCTTGCCATAAGCAGGGATAACTTCAACCAGATTGCATTGCTCAGAGTCCCATTCAGCCTGACCTGAATGTTTCCAGGGATTGGGCATCCACAACGTCTCTGGGCAACCTATTAGCTCCAGTGTTTCAGCACCCTCATCATAAGAGTATTTCTTCCTCATACCAATACCCCTTGTCCTATCACCACAGACCCTACTAAATAGTCTGTCCCCATCTTTCTTGTAGGTCCCTTTTAGGTACTGGAAGGCCACAGAAAGCTCCCTGGAGCTTTCTCTTTTCGAGGCTGAACAACGCCAGCTCTCTCAGCCTGTCTTCGTAGGAGAGGTGCTCCAGCCCTCTGATCATCATTTTGGCCCTCCTCTGGACTTGCTCCAATGCCTTCCTGTGCTAAAGACTCCAGAGCTGGATGCAGTACTCCAGGTGGGATCTTACCAGAGAAGAGGGTTAGAATCACCATTCTGGAGGTGACTTTTTTGCAGCAATGAGCATTTGCCCTTTGTGCAAATAGGGGTAACACCAATAGCTTGGTCATTGCTTTGACTTCAGTGGGGCTCTGTAGGGATTTGGCTCATGGATATGCTCTACTACATGATAGCCTAAGAACTGCCATTCCACTGACATCTACTGGGTGCATGTGAACGTTTCAGAAGCAGCAGTCCATCTGTGTGCACATGTGGCTAACTGGTGCAGCTATATGGCCATAAGCTGAAGATCTGCAACACTGACCTTGCATTAGACTCGGATTTCAAGAGCTCATTTGACTGCCAGGTGTCATGGCACATGGTGGGTGCAAGGCCAGCCCACTCTGCTAACAGGGAGGGATATGTGGGAGGTGCCAAGCACCATTGCCACATGGATTTTCTCAAGGCAAAAGAAGTCTTCTCCTGGCCCAACAAACCTGCCACAGAGCTATATCCCAATCTCATTGTACAAAGTTGTTCTCATATAGGCAGATCAAGACCATAGTCTCCTTGTGTGTTGCTGCAATCTGAGCTTTTCAGTTCGCATGAGCCATTAGTTTCTTTCTGGCTCCCCTTTGACAGACATTTAGAGACATGTCCTGTAGTGGTCCTTTTTCCAAGAGATTGTTCTCCTTCTAAATACGCCTCACTAAAAATCCAGATGGGCCAGGGTTTTATTAGAAGCACTGACTATCAGATGAGATCTGAGAAAATGGATTGAGTTGATAATGGAATGAAAATCCTGTTTATTAAAAAAAAAAAAAAAATCAGTTTAAAAAATGGAGACCAGGGAACCAGGAGGGAGGGGAGAATTAAGTTTAGAACTTAATTCCTCTGCACTCAACAACCTCATTTACAGGAAGAATACAACAAATCTCTTGTTTTTGCAGCACAAGGGCTTTATACAGGTAAACATGTTGAGAATGTTGCCTGTAGTGTTTGCCCAGCTAGACCATAAAGAATTCTTGTGAGCAAGGGGAATCTAGTGTCATTGCACAGCTTCAGCAGGTTCTGCTTTCCTTCTTCCTCTATCTGCCCTGGTGCCGGGGAGGGAGACCGCTAGTCATACTGTTCCTCTGAAACCATCCAGCAGGTTTATTCTGAGTACAGACACAGTGGTCTTCCATTTTGCAGTTACAGAAACAAGAATATCCTGTTGAGCTTTCTCACTTTCCTCCCTTCCCCACTGCCACTGCTTGGTATGGCTGTGGGGAATATAAATGGAACAGGAAATTTGACCACATCCAGGATCAATGTCATTAAAGACACATCTTGTTTTAAAATCTAATTTTATATAACTGCTCTGTTATATAATATGCTTTTGTTTGTTGTCTTGATTTTTATCGAGGTAGTGTACATTCCCCTGGACCTTTTCATGAAGGAATGTTTATACCTGTGGGCAAGCACTAATGGCAGTGAAAGGCTTGCATTCATGGGAACAGCATTTAGCAATTCATGGTTGCCAAGGTAAGCAACAAAGGCATGCCCTCTGCCACTCCACTGCCTCTAAAAGAAACAGTCTCTAAGGTAACAGGCTAGCACCCCTTGAGGCCAAAAACCTTTAGCTTTTTAGACAGAAAAACACATTAAATAATACCAAGAAAAGCATTTTTTTTTGCCCAGGAATTTTTTCTTCACAACAGAGGAGGGGCTCAAAGTGTTCTATTTTTGGTTCTGTGCAGGAATTTAATTCAGATGCTGCCCAGTGCTTTGTGCACTCAACACCCCTTTGACTATTTGGTTTCGGGGGCACATAGAACTAATGAGCCAAGGCATGACTGCAGTTGAAGGCTGGCGCCTCCCAGGCCTGTGACTGTTGTTCAAGTGAATAGGCAATTTCCCTGATTAGCTTGGAATTTGTAGCATTATGTGGATGGTTATTTGGCATGAGCCATTTTTTCAGGATCACAGTCAATTTGGGAGATGGAGTCACCTGAAGAAAAGGTCTGCAGAGGCAGCAGTGTCTAGATGCTGCTTGTGATGGGATATGAGAATGGGCTTCTCTTCTTGACTTCATCTTGCTTTGCAGCTGCTTGCCAATCTCTTATCTCTCAAGAAGGGAGAAGTGGGTGAGTCATCACATTTTCCCAGTTCAAGATTTTAACTGGGAGAAGGAATGAACAGGAGAGGGCTAGTTTTAAAACTGAAGTCTAACAAAAGTGAAATGCAATAGCCAGATTACCTTTCTGCTAATGTCAATGCCTCAGAGACCTATTGCATGCAGAAGACAACTTGTTTATTTGGGACATTCATATGACTCTAACATCAGTACAATTTGCTGGATGTGGGGAAAAGCAAAAGAAGCATTTTCTGGAGTATTTTTTTTTCTAAATGACTCAAATTATTAAAATTCCTAGACAATTATGAAGTGGCAATTCATGGACTGTAGCTGAGTAATACAGGACCTGCTGGATGTAATACATCTTTTTACACCTGGTGCAGTTCCTGCAGTTCCTGGAGTTGGAACAAAGGTCTCAGAGCTCTTCATGAGAGGGAAAATACCTCCTAGAACCCTTTTGCAACTTGTTGCAGGCTTGATGCTGATATTAGTATGTTTTTACTTGGAACTGAGGCAGTCTGATAACCAGACCTAGTCATACCTTCAGATGTTCAGCACGTGCCTCACATTTCAGTGAGTCTGTTATGCAAAAGAAGTCCTGCTTCATTTGAGACACACATTGACTGGTGCTCAATAAAGAAGAAGCAATTTGGTATTTATTCATTGCGCATCTCACTCTTTATTGACATCTCAGTGCACAAAAGCAATTAAATGTCACTTAAGGTAGAATGGAGACGTATCTGTCCAAGCAATCTGCCTGTCTTCTGAGGCACAGTCTGTAGGCACCTGAGCAGCCAACACAAAACATCTCCACTCTACCTCAGTTCTAGTGTTTTTGCTGGCTTGTCTTGACATAATGACCTCTTTCTGCTGTTTTGTTAGCTAAGAAACCTGTGCCTACGTCCAGTGGGACTGCACGCTGTAAGCAATAGCTTAGTGTGCTTAGCACATGCCCCCAGCACTAAGTTGGGCAGTCATAGCCACTTCCAGCTGGAATATGACGAAGCTGTGAAATGAATCTGGTCAGGAAAACAAAAGCACTGAATCTCTAAATTCTTGCATATTCTCAGGAACGTGCCTATAGACTTGGCTGAAACATTTCAGAAATGTTTATCTTGAGGAAGACATGCTGTAGGCAACAGTTCAATTTGGAACACTTTTGACTAATTAAATAAGTTTTTGAAAGGTGATGTTTAAACCAACCGTAGTAATAGGGAACAGTATTAGATTTGTCTATGAACTAGCAAATATAAGAAATAAGAATTGATTTATAAAAAACAGCTTTTCAGAATGCTGGTTGCAGTTAACTTCCTTGAACTGAGTGTTGATATTTTTGTTGACTCCACAAAGTAGGTTGACATCGGAACTCCACTCTGTATCTATAATTAGAAAGTATTATTTCATGTCTGAGCTATCATTATTAGCTGAACAGTCTGAACTCTTTTTTTCCTTTTCCCCAAAGAACCATCATAATGTTACTGCAAAAATGCAGAACTTTTGGAAAATTAAAATAAAAACTGATTGCTCATACTTTGACAGTGTGGTTTACAAAGACTTTTTCAGCAGCTATAGAATATTTGCATTTCCATGTTAGAAAGATGAAAATATGTAACCGCCATTTGCTTACCAGCTCTTCACTGCAGCTGGAAAATCTATTAGTTTCATCTGACATAATTACCATCACATTTGTCTTTCTCTCCAATCTGTATTTTTGATCTGTACTTTTGCAGATCCTAAGGCACAGTGTACACATGCATTTATATAACATTTGTATTCCAAAATACACATAATCTGACATCTTATGGGTTGATCTAAAATTCAGCAAGGTCTTTAGAAAGACTCCTAGCTAAGCATCACTCTATCCCCATGATGCTCCGAGCAAGACTTTTCCTCATAATGTATTCCCTAAAATTTAGTAGCTGCTCCCAGAGTAGGTATAGGGACTGCATTAATTAGATTTTATTTTCACATTCAGGTTTTATTCCACCAGCTTTAGTAAAAAGTTGACTGAGGATGAGACTTCAGACAATCAGTGTATTATACGGAAGATGCACATCAAAGTTTTCAGAACATTCTTCCTCTAACATTTGAAGTGAACTAGCGACCAAATATTTTTCTCCTAAAATGTTGGCAACTTCACTTTAGTTTCAGACACATGTTGGAGAGCCCAGCCTTCTATTTAGACCTTATCTGAATAAATCAAATGTCTTGATAATGCAAAATTGGAGAGGAAATTATTTGAATATAAGAATTTTTTGACAGATTTCCCATATTTCTGATCCCAGTCGGCATTACTGCAGTTTAGCTTTTATACTGTAATGTTGGCATTTGTCTCAATGTCTATCCCAGATCTAAAAGCACAAAATTCAAAACATTTGTAAAAAAAGACCAATCTAACATTTCAGGAAGCAAGGCAAACTTTGGGCAGTACTGATGGTAAGAATAAGGCAAAGACGTTTTATTTCAACTGCTTTGCCCATCTTCACCTTAGCATTCGCAAGGAAACCTCAAGATATTAAAATGCAGATCTGTTGGATGAATGAAGAAAAATGTAGTGATGTCTAATGGTATATGTATTAGTGAAAGGAAAATAATTAATTGTGAACTGTTATCAAGAATAATTTAATTGTATTTGATAGAGAGTAGTAGAAAATGATGAAGAAGGGGAGGAACCCTTCTCTCAGACCAATGTATTTATGGCTAGGCAGAGTTCTATCTTCTGAAATGTTTCTCTGAAAATACTGGTTTTTGTCTCCTTCTGGGCATGTTTTTTGTCTCGTGGCTTAAAAAGTTTAATGCATTTACATTTTTCTTTCAGTCCCATGGGTCATGTGTATGGTTGATAAGTAGAAGCTAGTAATCTTAACCCTCTGCACTGTCTGTGTACTTGCTCAACCACAAATAACATGTTATAAATGATTGTCACCTTATGGTGCTTTCCTGGTATTTGGGCTTCTCCAGATCTTCCAAGTTAATTCATTAATGTCTTACTGCAACTGGGACTGGTTTAGAGGTGATGATACATGAACTAGGAAGAACTCCACCTTATTTTCAAACCAAGAAACAACTCATTGACCTGACAGCTAAAACCACCAGCATCCTTTTGCTTTTAAACTGAGAAAAAGTGATGGGAAGTCACTGACAAACAGTAAATGGGAATGACTTTTAAATGCCAACCTAGATTTAAAGGGTGCTTTGGCAATATACAGAAAACTATTTATTTTGAGACTTATGGGGACTTCTGCAGAGTTGGTGCAAATACAATGAAAATTTTAATGTTTACATAATCTATGAATAAAACAGTATAGAAACCCAAATCCCACCTGGACTCACAAGTCAAAAAGGAGTAGGAATAAATAAGATCTTTAATACATGGATTGGCTATTGTTGGGTTTTTTTTTGACCTTGATAAACAATAAAATCATTGATATAACATATATCTGCAGATACGTATAAACATGCAAAGCACAGAGAGCATGAAAGTGTTTATCAAGTTCCTTTTCTCAAAATAGTACTAACGGGAAGCAGTCAAAGGTTTCACAGAAAGGAAACCTTTCTTGAATTTACAGGTTGTATTTTTTAAGAGTGAGTTAGGTCCTAGAAAGACACAAGAACACTCAGAGATACCTAGAGATAAAATTAATTGTAAAGTACAGTCTTATTCAGACAGAAACAGAGCCTGATACAATGGGTATGAAATTGTCCATATGTACATGTGTATTCTTGCATACTCACTCAAAACAAAAAAAGTGACCCTATTATTATATAAAGTAAAAAGACAACTCTTGATAAATTGGGGTTGAAAAATATCAACCTCAAGTGTTTGAGGACGCAGAGGGAATTACATACTTTGGTTCTTAAAATTCTTCGGGATAATTTTTTTTGACAGTCCCAAAATTAATGGAAAGACCTCTTGGTCCTTTGGTGGTGGTCAATATGGCCAAGGCTGAGGGAGTTTCAAGGGGTCCTTGTATCTCCTCTTCGGGGCTCCTCTCTTGCGGCAGCCAGTGGCAAGTTCCCCATAGAGCACGATCTTAGGGAGGTGATGGTCCTGCATCCTGGAGACGTGCCCTGCCCAGCGCAGCTGAGTTCTCAGCAGCATGGCCTCAATGCTTGTGACTGCTGCCTGTTCAAGGACAGACGTGTTGGTCACATAATCTGTCCAGTGGATGTTTAGGATGAAGATAATTTTAGTAGAGTTAAAAAGGTTTGCTCTGGGATTTGAGAAAGCTGAAGTGAATGCCCTGGAATCATTAAAAGTTGCTTACACTCTCCACAACATTGGAAGAAAAGAATAAAATGCATTTTAAAAGTTACACATGATTTTCATTAAGTGCCTGCAGAACTCAGGCGTTTCATTTCTGCCTAAGTCAGAAATGGAAATGTAAATTGTGTCTTTCTTTATACACTATATATATGACTGAAGATGACTTCCAGTCACTGAGAGCTATGCAGAATGACAACATTCTTCTGTTTCCTACTGGTATTATGTAACCAACTTGAAGGAAGGCACACTGAGAAGGTTTTGGAAAGGTGCATTTTGTTTTTCAGTGGACCACTAGAGCCGAGGTTAGTTAGATAAGTGATGTAAATCCTTACTAATCTGTGAATCCTGGCACACAGCCTGCCACCTCCAGGATCTGCAGTTTATGCATGCAAGGGGATTGCTACATTTGCAGTCTTTCATAAAAATGGGTGTAAAGTCACTGATTCTTAGGCTAATACCAACAGAATACAGAAGATGATGACAAAGTCTCTAATTAGCTTGACTTATTTGGCCTAGGAAGTTTACCAAGTTTTTACCAGGTTTTTTACATCCTTATCAGTAAGTTTTCTACTATCAGCAAGGAAAACTCATAACCACTGATATTTAAGGATTTTTTTTTCCTAGGCTTTATCAGCAAACACCTACTTTGAGTATGTGTTTAGGCTTTACACCTTAGCTGGTGATAAGTGACTTCCAAAAGCCCCATGTGACTGTCTGCTTCCACTTGCATTACAGTCAGGGAAAACTTGCCTTTGGTTTTAATGTGCCCTGTACAAGGTCCCTGTCCTGCATTTAAGGGATCTCTAAAAACCTCTTTTTGGGCACTGTTTCTCCAAATAATTCTTTCCACAAACCTCCAGTGACTTCCTTATGAAGTGTATGCTTTGACGAAAATCAAGCAAATGTGGAAATTAATGGGACTGTTACTACTAACTTTGCTGAGAATGAGTCAGACACTTGAAGTTTTGAAAGTGCCAGGCAAAAACTAGAGAAGCTGAAACAGCTGGAAGCCTGTCAGAACATTGCTCCTGGGCTCTCAACTCCCTCTTACTGGTGCAGGTAGCTAAACTTGCTTGCACAGCAGTGACCAAGATTGGAATGACCCTACGGGGATTAAACAAAAACTAATGGAAGAAGGTCTTTTTTACACCATTTTTTTTTTTTAATATATGGAAAGAGAAGTTATGAAAAAAGCCCACTAGTTTTCATTTTTGCATTGGTAAGAGGGAATGGAACACATTCTGAACCATCCACCCTTTTGGAAGCTTTCAGAAATCATGCAGAGCCCCTCAGCAGACACTGTCATTTGCATGAACATTTATGGCTAATTAGGAAGAAGAGCTGAGAGAGCTAGGGGTTGGTTAGAAATGCAGAGGCTGTGCATATGTCCATACTGTAAATCAGGTACTCAGCCTGTTCTCAGGCTCTGAACCTCTATTCATCTTCTTCCATGGATACCAGAGTCCTGGGCTGCTCTTTGGAATAAATCTAGTCTTCCCTGAGATGAAATCCACTAATTATTTGGGGTATAATTTATTTCCAGAAAACACTAGTTCAGCTTGTTCATCTCTATGCAGTTCTTCTGTGTCTATTTAGCAAATTTATGTTCTTGGGTGCCCTCACACAGACTCAAACCATGCTCCATGGGGTGCATTAATTTGACATCATCCTCTAAAAATACTGCTGCAGCAGTCTAAAATGTTCTGAAAAGTCACAACAGAAAATAATTATGTCTAGGGGCCTTGGGGGCTTCCTATGGACTCCAGAGGTAACAGTAGGTGAAGTACTCAACAGTATAGCCCTGAGCAATATGGATGCAAGCCACCCCATGCCATTTGTTGTAGGATCACTCCCTGAGCAGAAGTCTGTAGTAACATGGCTGTAGTTGGTGATAGAGAGATAAAATTGAGAGTTCCTAAAACAGGGAGGAAACAGGGTTTTTTAAAGGTTTCTCGGAAGAACGAGCAAGATCTAAGGAGAGAAAATATTTACAGTCTATTCAGACAATTAAAGGGATGATGGATGAAAAGCATATTAGTTGGATAAAGGAAGCTCATTCTACTTCTGCCAATTCTTCATTGTAATATGCCTCAGCCAGGCCCCAAATAGTGATTTGCTCCACCATAATTCCTGCATTCAGTTACCAGTGAAATATATTTATTGCTGGTGGTTAGCAGTCAGCCTTTAAAATGGTGCTCTAAGTGCCTCATTTTTATATTATTTAGTCAGAAAAGGTCGTAATTTAACTTTGTTTTGCAAGTATTCTGATAGACCAAGGAAGTCTATCTTTATTTTGCTGTCCAGAGGTGGGGTGAGTCCCTTGCAGAACATTTGGCATCCAAACACTGAGAGTTAAATGCAGCATCTTTTATCCTTGAACAGGGTGATATGCACTGAAGGCTCAGCCCTGCTTCCTTTCCATATCCCAAATCCCTGAAGAGAGGAGAGGCAGAACATTTCCTCAAACCAGCTTTGCTTCAGAGACACTGTAGCAAGGATTGTTCCGTTCTGGCAGAAATGAGGAATAATTTTTTTTTTTTCTGCTCTTGAACCTTCTCTTCAGAAAAAAGACATGGACTGGGGAGATGAAAGATCTCAAATTCTAGACCCACTGTGGCTGACAGACAGCAGAGCCTTCTCAGCGTGCCACCATCTGGGATATACCATCAGCTATAGGAAGCAACCCCTCGCAGATCTATGGGAAAAGGTGCAACAAATGCAACAATCTTTTTCCAGTATTTCTGCTTCCCAGAGTGATTTGACAATCCTGCCTCAGCACCAGCCGGGGTGTGGTGGGCAGTCTGGCCAGGAATACTGGCAGAAATGTGGGCAATGCCAAGTGAAATCTCTTCAGTCCCGCTGGCCTTCTACCAACCTGTGTGGAAGCGGTATGGTGTGGTGGTCCATGAGAGCTCACTGCAGTGTTGATTTCCTCTAGAGGTAACAATGCTCAGCAGCCTGTCTCTCCCAGCCACCTAGTCTTGAAGGAATGGGGATTGGTTTGGGCTGACCTCTCGGGCTTTCTTGGCAATGGAGGTATAAGGGAGTGAAGGATCTGTTCCACATACAGAAGAAATGATATGCGTTTATGCTAACCTTTAATCTGAGGCTATTAGCATAAACCAATTGACCTCCATAGGAAGAGCAGTGCAAAATAGAGGAGCGGTATTTTTACATCAGCTCACCACCAGGTCAGGCTTCTTCTTTATGTATTCCCTCCACGTAATAGCTAGGATTTTTTTTTTTTTAATATTGAAATATTGAAATGCTAGGACAAAAAAAAATAAAAAACCAACATACCTCAAACTATTCTAAAGGCTGCTGCAGTCTTAAAAATTTAAGTGGCAAACTAAATAAAGTTGCCTGGCAGTTCTCTTTAGCTGTGATAGACGTGTATAGTTATGAACATAATGGCTTTTGTTAGCCATCACTTTACTTCCACAGCAAAAAAATCATCCATTTACTAAGAGTCTGGTTGAAACAATAACCCTAAACTAATGACAATAAAAAACAATTCTACAAACACTCCTTGGTTTTGTTTTAATTGTAGAAATTTTAATTTATGTGCACATTTTTATTTTAAAATGTTCTTGTTCAGGAAGGTTTTTCTTCCTCTTTGGGAAGCTAATTCCCTTGCAGAGTTCATGCATAAATACGTGTATTAGGCACACCAAAGATCTGTGTACTGGTCTTATTTTTACTTTTTAAAATTTTGTTTTGCGTTGCTTCACTTAATTTTATTTTAGTTACTCATGATTCTACATACAAGTAGCTCCAAAGTGAGCAAAATTACTGAGATGGGTATCTTGTCAAAAGTAAGCAGAGTTAAAACATTCATAACTTCATTCAATAATCATGGAACACTCTACACTGCCACAATTTTCCTTGTGCCCTCTTCCTCACCTTTCTTCAACATATACTGTGGCACATCCTGAAAGAAAAGTCTCCCACCACCACTCCCTTGATATTGATATAAAGGCAGCTTCACATCCACCCAGATTCTTCCCTTTCCTCAGTAACCATGAAAACACAACATCCATCTTTCCCTCTCTCTCTCTGTGTCTTTGGACTTCAAGCCAGCTAAGAGTATGAGCTATAAATTGAAGTGAATTATACAGCTGGGTAAATAAAGTGGGACGAAAGGGAGAAAAAGGGAAATGTGTTTCCTATCACAGAGTTTAAAAAACAGACTTGGCACACAAGGGGAAAAAACACAACAGGAAACAAGTTTCTACATATAAATTAAACTTTTTCACCCTCAAACTTTTTAGATAGCCCAGGAGTAATAAGTACGTGTGTTTCTTGGACCGGCAAAGCAAGCATTCCAACATTAAATGGCTTCCTGTTCAACACGTTCAAAGCCAGAGACTGTTTTTGGGGGTTGGTTAGAAATATGTGTGAAGTATGCACTTTTAGTTCAGGCCAAATCAAATGTTTTTAATCCCCACCCCCACCCCCCCACCAAAAAGAAAAAGAAAGTCAAGTCAAAAAAGCAAAATATGACCAAAGTTTTCTTTTTCACTGAGGAAGTCCCATGATTAACCTTCAGTTAATCTGCAAATATTCTTACTTCCCAGTAAAGATACTTTAAGGGAACTGGTCAATGTCATTCTGCATTGGCATTTGGTGCTGTTGAACTGTAATGAGTAGATTCATACAAGAGCTCAAGAACTTGATCCCATGCAAAGACATGAAAACAGTGAATATATGAGGGTGTGAAGTGTGTTACAGCATTTTCCTCCATTAGTATCAAACCTATAATTCACAAATTGCTGATCTGTTTTCTTCTTCTACCACATGAGCCTCAAATATTATTTGGTACTACGTGTTCTTTGCTGATAGATCTTTTTCTTTGGTTTTTCCTTTTTTTTTTTTTTCTTCTTTTTAGGTTTATAAGGTTTGATTACATAGCCAAAAGTCAAAGTAAGACAAACGGGAAAAAATCATGGAGCACCATATGCCATAGATGTGTCCAGGTGAGGAGTTTTTCTAGTTCCTCACTGAAGCCACAGGACACTTTTTGCAAAAGAAAAAAAAAAATCAAAAAAGCGCACCTTTTATTTTTCCCCTCTTTTTTTTTTTTTTTTCTCCAGCTAATAGGCAATGGATGCATCTCACTAACCTACTTCAATTTGTCTCTTTCTATAATTTCACTAATTACTGCTTCTAGTAACATATTTACTCCCAACTCCAAGGAAACAGAAGCCTTTTAAGTGGTAGCCAAGTATTTTCTTTTAGTATTTTTCTCATTCCAGTGTTTTTGAGCAAACTCAGGGTCTAAACAGTGTTCTGTTTCAATATTTGAAGAATGCTATGTACTGAGCACAATCCTAGGTGGTATGTTGTTGTGAGACATCGTGAGACATCGGTCTTGTCTGTTGCTGTTATGCCACCTCGAATGAACCAAACTGCATACTTTTTTTGGTTATTTCTGCCTAATTTTTGCAAACAACCAAAAAAAAGAAAAAAAAGGGCACCAACTTCCCCCTACACACCATTGCCAGGCACCATTGTAAACATTTACTTTGGGGTTTTGACTTGACGGAAGTTCATCCTAGGCAGACTTCTGGGTCTCCAGTCTCACCTAAATCAGTGAAATTCAACCTGTGCTGATTTGCACCAGAATAAACCAGGATTTTGTTTTGGCCTAGCCAAATACAGTACTCCTTTCAGAACTACTGCTAAAGATGGAACGAACAAAGTTATTGGATGGACTTCACTGATGACTCATCCCTGGGCCTACCCATATTTCCACATAGTGTCATACTTGATATCCAGAGCTATTTCTGGAGGTGGGGGATGGGGGTGGGGTCGTGGCAGGAGAATTGACCAGAGAAGGAAAGGTTTCCCTCTTTGAATGTCCAGCTTTCCCAAGGAGAGTCACGAGAGTCCAGTTTCTAGTGATTCTGTGGCAGATGCTCATTGAGACTCTTCTGCCACCTTCCTGGAGCACTGAAGTTCGATTTCAGTTCAACTCAGCTCCATGTCCACATTGTCTTCTACCCTTTAGACTCCTTTCTTCGTGCAGGACCATCCAAAATAAAATCACAGTGTTTGTTTGTTGTGTTTGAACACTGCAACTTTCTTTCTGCTGACCTTCACCATTAATCTTTTAGATTTTGTGTTCTAGTTCCTTCACATCTAATACCATATTTCTACATATCAGTTATTTTCTGGTGTGTTAAATCATTTGTTAATAAACTAATATGTATTCTCAGGAAGGGGAATAGGTTTAGGTATATCCCAGGGAAACATTAGGGTCCAAACTTTCTGCAGAGTCATGTTGGCAAAACTTCAGGCACACAACAATAATGAGTGTCAACAGGTTAAAACCCACAGTCATACACTCCAGTATATAATCAATCTATTTCTTGTATCTTAGTTTGTTCTTCTAAAATTGACTTTTGAAACACATCCTCTCACTTGCAATGAGGGAAAAGAGTGATCTGCAAAAAATTATGAAGATGCACATGAATTCTATGTGTGAGTTATAGCAATTACTCCTAGGTTCCCCTCACACACACTTTTGAGGAAAGAAAAAAATAGAGCATGATAAAAAGACCAAATGAAAGAGAAGGAAGAGAGAGCATAATGGAGAAAAGAGAAAGAGAGAAGGAGGGAGAGAGACAGAGAAAGAAAGAAAGAAAAGAAAGAAAAGAAAGAAAAGAAAGAGAGAAAGAAAGAGAGAAAGAAAAAGAGAAAGAAAGAGAGAAAGAAAGGGAGAAAGAAAGGAAGAGAGAAAGAAAGAGAGAGAGAAAGAAAGAGAGAGAAAGAAAGAAAGAAAGAAAGAAAGAAAGAAAGATGATTGAGAACAGAGATCTAACTAAAAATGGAAAACCAATGCAAAAGAAAGATTTCAGTGAAAATTTATGGTACTTTAAATCCCTCTTTCTTTTGCCAGGTAGAGAAATCCTAGTCCTGTTACATGATTCTAACATCTTTCCAACTGCTTTCAGTGAATCACTGCCATTACCAATATGGGCAGAAATTTACTTTATCAGCTTCCCAGACACTGAATACAGTGTTGGCAGGGCTGACGGTTATTAACTCAGTGAGTCAGATAGGGTGTTCTTTTTTTATCTCCAAATCTCACAGGAGCAGCTCCAGCCGTGTTACCACTGCAGCTGCTGCCGAAATCTGGCCAGCCAGTGTGCTAAGACTGGGACTTCTGATGATTGGTACTGCAAGACTTGCATGGTAGGCTGCCATTATAATGATACATAGTTGAAGGCATCATTATCTCAATTGGTAAGCTTTTTCAGTCTCTCAAAGCTCTGTCCCTTAAGCTTTTTACCTGTGACATTATTATATGTGGAAAATTTCACATTTAATTATTTTTTTTTTTGCTTTGTTCTAACATACACCCCTTTCAGATACAGCTGCTTGAACAAAGTGTTATTTGTTTTGTGGAAGCAAAGTTCATACATCTACTCTTTACATAATGGGAATATGTTTTATTGGCAGGAAAGACTGGGTTTTTTTCCTGTATCTCTCCTAAAGAAATAGGTAGGGCTGAAGGTGATCATGATAGATGAGAGCAAGGAAGGCACTCTGCACTCTGTAGAAACACAGTCATGAAAGCAATCTGAAGATGCTCTGGAGCAGCTGTGTGTGCTGTGGAGTTGTTGTATGGTTGACTTCTGCCAAATGGAGCCGGTGGATGAAGTAACAGCCAGAGTCTCAAGTTGCTGTTCAAGAGACATCAGACTTTGTTTTCTCTGATTTTTCCATTCTTTTCTGCTTTCAGTGTTCCATCCTTTGAATCATTTAAGAAGTCCAAATTTCGAAACCAAGTACTCACTGAGAAAGTCAGGCTATGCTGATCTATAGTCAGAAACTGCAGTAATTTCTTCCAGATGAATGCACCTCTCTGTACTTGTCTTGTCCTTGTGCTTTTTGTCAGCCACAATTGCCACAGGGCAAGGAAGAATGCTAAGGAGATGGGTATATCGACCTCTCCTTATGAGCAAACCTACCCACCAAGTCCACTCCTTCTCTGCTACCATACTGCATTATTCTGAAGCAATCTCCTTTGGGTTACCCCAAAAAATCCAAACCTAAGGACTTATCTGGTGGAGAGTTTAGCAGAAGGGACTTTTGGTCTTTTTTTCAACAGCGCTGAGGTTCATTCCTTTGGTCTGTATCATTTCAATGAAGTTGCACTTCAGGGACATTGAGGACCAAAGGCTAGATTCATTGAGTGATGTGGACAGTGCTGTTTACATAGCAATTGCTTTTTCAACAGTCACAACCATATTGACTCATTTCTGCTGAACGGTTAGATGGGTATCAATGCACTTCAGGGAGATCTGGGGTGCTGTCCCCTACTGGCTTAATACAAGTTTCCATCTATTTCCAGCTTACGCAAAATCCCAGGGTCTTTTGCAGGTCACCAGATGAAAGACTGCAAGTCCTACAAACCTGAAGTGTGACTTCAGGTTTCCATGAGTGCTACACTGCAGGAACAGCCAACAGGTAGGTCAGCAATGGACTAACAGGAAACAAATTGCAAGTTTTTACAGGAATTTCTTTTCTAGTCTGCATAAATTACTGATCTGCTAGTCTGAGGTTAAAGAGAGGTCTCCTGACTGTTATTCAGAGGTAGATATTAGGGTTCTGAGTGCAATCACTGCCCTGCTCCATCTGCACTTGGCAGTGATTACCTGCAATGCTCCTCCTCTCCTTAGGATATCCCTCTAACATGCTAAGCGCTTTGATGGGAGATTGAACAAAATTCGAGTGCAAGGCCAACCTAAGTGATTGATTATAAGTGATGTTTAGTGTTTATTAGCCATCAAACCTTTTCATGAACCATACTAAATGTAAAACATCAACTCTTCCTTTCTCCATTTTTCTCAGTCAGCATGTACACACACATGTACCTACATACACACACAAAAGAGCCCAAATTAATTTCAGGAATGCCAGATGTCACTGAGTGTACTGCAAAGTGGCATTAGTGTAAGGCTGCTACCATAAATGTTATTACATTTGAGTGCTGTCGTCACTAGCGAAATGCTCTAACCTGGTACTTCAGGAATAGGAACTAAGCCATTTCAACCAGCTTGTTATTCAGACACCTTAATTCATTGTAGACAAATTCATCAACATCTTATAAAAAACAAGGACTGGAGATTTACCAAATAACTTAGTGGTACTTAGCAGTCCATGACTGCTTCTAAATGATACAAAGCAGTTCTGTCAAAAGGCATTGAGAGTGGAAAGATGCAATCAGAAGCAAGCAGGGGGGAAAGAACCCCCAGAATCTGACCCTTTGGTTATGCTGGGGGTCCTTTCCCTTTTCCTTCTGTGTATTCAGAAACTGGCCAATGTGATATGTTTTAAAAATAGATAAAAATACACTCACAAGAGTTGGGAACATCTTGTACACAGATGTGAGTCAATACTTGGCAGGTGGCTAACTGGAGTCAGATTTCCCAGACAATAATTTTCAAACTAAGAATTAAAGAGACAAGAGAAGAAGAACTTCTTCCCATCTGCCGAGAGTACAAGCTCTGAAGTGATGTTATCTTTTCTTTCCACATAGTTGATTCTTCATCACTTCAGCTCCCTGATAAAACATCCTGGAATGATATGATGAATCTTGTAGGGACATAATTTTCTAAATAAACTAGTTGTTTCTCTCCTGCAAGCTGCTCAGCCAGTCCTGATCTAAAAACTGTACAGACATAAGAACAATATAAGATTGTTGTGGCAATGGCATATGTAGGATGGAAAAGGTCCTGTCAGAGATGGACTGGTGAAGGAAAAGAAGAAAACAGCTCAAATGTTATAGAAACAGAAGTTTTTAATGTTGTTTAAACGTATCTTAAAATGGCTTTTCTGTATTTTTGCAAAGTCACTGCTTCTCCTTCCCGACACCCCCTGCAAAAACTCTTATGCAGGAATGTCCTGGAAAGATATCCTGAGGTCTTCTCATTGGCCTTTGTTAACCCTTTTCTACTGGCTATTAACTCTTTACCTGATTGGTTTTTTCTGTAGTACCCTGAGACTGTAATTGGTTCTTTTTTAATCCCCAAAAAAACCTTACAAGCCCCCATCCCCACAATAAACTCCTCTTTCGTCTGTCCCTCTGCTGTGGTTTGTGTGAGCTTCTTACGGGCTCATAGAGCCACGTGCTAGGAGGGCAGGTTGGGAGAGCATTACACCTCCGGAGAACGGCTTAACACCCAGGACCTGAAGGTGCCCCTCCACTCAGCTGTCATAGATTGTGTTCAAACATATCCTGTAAAAATGTCACAAAAGGACCCAACTGTAAGTATAGTTACCCAAGGAGAATGTCATGTGGTATACCATTTTTGGATCAGACAAACATTTCCATAGCAAGACATCGAATGCACCTTGAGGACTATGAATGCAGGACATCTGCTGTGACAAAGAGCATCCAACTTCCTCTTAGTCTTTGGGATCATGGCTTAAGCTTACAGTGTATTTTCACCATAAACAGACATAAGTGAGTTATTAATCTCTACATTGTAATTTGATTTTCAATTGCTGATCATTTCAAATTTTGATTATTCTCTGATAATCAGTCTTTTTTACAGGTGTTTGAAAACTGTCTTTTCAAAAACAACACATGAAAAATGTTTACCTTTGGTAGAGAATTTGCCTGTCTGTCTGCCTATGTACCTATCTGTCTTCTATACTACATATTGCTAGCTATGGAAAAGTAAAATGCTGGTATTCAGAACAAATTAGTTTGGGGTACAGAAGCATAATTGAAACTTTGTGTTCAAGTTTTCTGATGAAAAGACATACTCCTGTGTTGGCCTCTGGCTTCAGTAATGAACCAGATCTCCTCTCCAAGTAAGGAGGCTGTATTGTGCCTTGGAAAATGTGGTTTAACCAGAGAACTCTGCCTAAGGAGGGAAATAAGAGTGCAAAGCCCACCAGCTACAGCATGTTGGTATTACGTTACCATTTCTGTTTCCAGTAAAGTGTAAAATATTTTAGTATTTAATATTTATTTGTTACCCGATTTTCTGTGGAAAGTCTTTGCTTTCCTCTTCAGCTCCAGTTCTCAAGGCAGCTCTAGATGTTTTCTCTGTTTGTTTAATGCAGGATAGGGGAAGGCCATGGAAAAATGTGAGCCACAAAGGGTTGGATCTTCTAAGAAACTGACAGTGTGAGCCACAGGAACAGTATTAGGCTGTACCCCTTCATAGGATTTTTTAAGCTTCAAGCTGCAGTTTGTCCAGGATGTTATCATTTTTTTGCTTTAGGAATGTCCACTGAAGCAGTCCACAGAAAGCTGAGTGGGTAGGAACCACATGTCCATGAGAGCCAGATACCAGTGGGGTGTAATACTTTCCAAGTCACAGAAGTACCCTACCCTGAGATGGCTCAGTAGCTCGGAACAGGATATATTTTTAATTCATTTTAATAGGAAGGAGACAGATTTAGTGAGAGACAAAGTGCAGAAGCTAGCAGACAGATTATATTTTAAAAAAAAGCTTCACAAAATACTTTGTGGGGAAAAGTGAGATTAAATATTGCAAGACATAATTAATCTGTTATGGTACTTGAAGACTAAAACAGAGGACTGTTTTTGTATCCTCAGCTTCCTTTTTCTAAGCAAATTCCTGGGGATACTTACAAAACAGAGCATTACAGCTTCCAGTTGTTTCCCATGATTGAAAGCTTCCAGGTTACCCAGCCAGTGTTAAAGGAAATGCTGCTCTTGGCAGCAATTATCACTGTCACTTCAGTCCTGAGTGTGGCCAATGGGAATCTTCTGGTTGTCCGAAAGAGAGCTGAATTGAGTTCAAAGGGACTTAACTTTATGAGGTTCATGAGGATGTGGAAATTCCCAAGCATGCTTCTTTGGAAGCATCATGTGAATGACAGATGTCATAAGAAACAAGTTTGGGCTGCAACTTGAATGTATCCGAGGGAGAAGGAACAACCCCTTTGCATCTAGTGCTCAAGTTCAGACGGTTCTTGAATATCTCAAGTGAGGGAGACTCCACAACCTCTCTGGGTAAACTGTTCCAGTGTTTGGTCACCCAAACAGTAAAGAAGTTCTTCCTCGCATTTTTGGAGAACTTCCTGTGCATCAGTTTCTGCCCATTGCCTCTTGTGCTATTGTTTGGCACCACTGAGCAAAGCCTGGTTCCATCCTCTTGACACCCTCCCTTCAGATACTTATAGACATTGATGAGGTCCCCTCTCAGTCATCTCTTCTTGAGGCTGAACAGGCTCAAATCCCTCAGACTTTCCTCATAAGAGAGATGCTCCAGTCCCCCAGTCATATTTGTTGCCCTCTTCTGGACCTGCTCCAGGAGCTCCATGTCTCTCCTGTATTGAGCCCAGAAATGGACACAGTACTCTATTTGTGGCCTCATACTCTATTTGTGACCTCACTAGGGCTGAATAGAAGGGCAGGATCAGTTCCCTTGTCCTGCTGGAAATGCTCTTCCTAGTGCACACCAGGATTCCATTGGCCTGCTTGGCCACAGGGGCACACTGCTGGCTCATGGACAGCTTGTTGTCCACCAGGAGCCCCAGGTTTTTCTCCACACAGCTGCTTTCCAGCAGGTTGGCCCCCAGCCAGTGCTTATACCAGGTGTATTTGGCAGAAAACTCTGACGTTTTGTCAGTTTCAGTCCTCAGAGTTGAGCAGAAGTCCAGTGTGGGGGATAACAGTGAGGGTCTGGTTGGCTTGTTTGCTTGCTTGCTTTTGACCTTTCTACAGATGCAAGCTATTCAAAGGGAATATGTACTCTGTGGCCTGAAATAGTGTCTCTATTACTAGTCCCCAGATACAAAAAGACATAATATAAAAAGTGTGTTATAAAAAGAACAAAATATTGATCTGTTCCTGTGGTGAATGGGTGTGAATAGTCTCAAAGTGCTGTGCTGTTACTTTCGTGGATCCCTGTCTAGAGGTCACTGTTTATAAAAACAAACAAACAAGAAGCTAATTTAAAGCATTTTAAATCTAGTTATCGCTGAGCTTCAGAAGTCTGGACACCGACTAGTTTTATATCAGAAGTGTGATATTCAGTTCTGATTTTAAGCCATAGCTTGTACTTTGATGGACATTTAGGTAGGATTTATTCTGCCTTAGCTCTCAAGAAGTTACTTGTTCTTATAGTACAGTTGCCCAGTCTGTGGGATGTCTGCTTTTAGATGTGCTTGAAGAATTTCTTAATCATCTGGCTTCTGGAAAATTTGTTTCTCACAGCTTCTGTTTAAGAAGAAATCTTATGCAATGAGGGATCCAGAACTCACTGAGCCAGGAAGAGAGGGAGAGGTACCATGGCACTTACGGGTTAGCAGGTTGCAGGGCAGTTTCTTTGTTTTACCCAAAGTTTGCATAAAGTGACTCATCCTTCTTTGGGCATCAACTGAAATCTTGAGGAAAGCAGGTACCAAGGCTCAGCCTGTCCCATTTGACTTGCTCTAGGCAGCTGTGAATGATGGATTGCAGGTGGTTTGGTGGTCAAATCTCAGATGCCTAGCACTGCTGAGGCATAATAAAAGTAAAATGGAGATCTAAGCTTTTGAGTACAGTCAGAAAAACTCAGTGTTACAACCATACCTGTACTTCAAGAACTTAATTCTGCTTTTGGATCTAAAGTCCGCTCTGATCCGTACACACTGCATGTGTCCTGTCCCTTAGTACACACCTGTGTGGATTATTTTATCGCCAGCCTTGCCACTCCTGCTCCCCTACAGGATTATTTTTATTTGGATCTAGAGCCTTTAGCAAGCAAGTATTTTGGCTGGATTGAGTTCTGTATCGAAATGCATTTTCTTTTTGCCACAAAAATAACAGAAGAGAATTTGTAATTCTAATGTCTCTTTCTCTTCAGTGTTTGCTTGAAGGGTGAAATGTCCACCAGTACCAAACTGACTTTTGGTATTGGGGTACTGATGCAGAATAAACACTTCTGCGTAGTATTCATGTACTTCAAACCACTCCTCATTAGTACTGTTTATTCTAAAGTGAGCATAAAGTTATAAATGGAGACCATTTCACTAGTGTCTATTAATACTGGATCAGATTCTACAGCACTGGCTACATCCAGAAAGTGCTTACTTGCACCAGTAAGTTCTGTTTAAAGTAGTGGTGCTCTAATTCCTTTTTGACTGCCTGATCTGGCCCACATTTAGGGATGAAACAACATTTATTACAGCATCTGTAAGATGATAAAAACACTTTATGGAAAAAATTTTAGGCTCTTGAAGAAAGTGATGGCTGATGTCACAAATATCATTCTGTCCAAATCCTTCTTACAGCAGTGTGCAGTGGGGATCTTCTGCTGAAATGGTTGCCAGTATTTTCAGTTTCACACTCTTTTTCAAGGGGTCATGACCTTCCTAACTGTAGTTTGAACAGAAGGTTGTTGTGGAAGTTTTTTTTCCTATCTTGGAAGTATGAAATGGGATTTAAATTGAAAACTAAAATAACTGTTAATGTTTGTTAGGTACTTTTCTGAGACATTTGTTGGTGTATTAAAACTACTGGTGAAAGTAGTTAGCAAAATCCTCACTTTAAAAAGAAGGAAGCATAGACTGGATGGAGAAGGGTGAGCAGCATTTTTTTTCACCCCTTTAACCATTGTTAAGAAATCTGTTTTTAGCAGTGATATGTGTCAGTACCAAAAAGGAGCTTGAGTCCTATGTAACAACCCAGAGCTGGGTACTGGAACAGGCTCCCAGGGAAGTGGTCACAACACTAAGCCTGACAAAGTCCAAGAAGTGTTTGGATAATACTCTCAGGCACATGGTGTAACTCTTGGAGATGGTCCTTTGCAGGGCTAATGGCTGGACTCGATCCTTGTAGGTCCCTTCCAGCTCAGCATATTTTGTGATTCTGTGGTTCTGTGATTCTGTAAATGGAGGCATCCACTATACCTCTTTCAAAAGACCTGACACTCTATTTCTGCTGAATGGAGGGGTGTCTCCTGGGGTCACACATAAAGCCTAGTGTTAATCACACATCCATAAAGACATGCTGCTGCACTGCTCCTAGAGCACCATTCTGACAACCGTCCTATGTGGTCCCTATCTTCTCATCTAGTCTTCTGTCAGTGCTGTGCTTTCATTTAAATCTTATTCCTTATGGTTTTTATTTTTTTTCCACATTGTATTTGTAAAAAGGGAAAAATACCCTATTTTTTTCTTGCCAAACCAATCATACCATACTAATTTACCTTCTGCGTAATTTTTTTAGCACTCCTGGTCTTCTGAGAAATCTTCTTGTCCTTCATCTTCACTTCAATATAGATCATTATACCCATACAAGTGGTTTTACCTATGCTCAATTAACTCAAACTGTTACCTATGCACACTGGAAAAGATCATTTAATGAAGCTTCTGCTGCCCTTAGTCTTACCATGTTAGCCCTGGAGATATTTTCAAATGGCATGATAAGAATCTGGGGTGAAATTTATAATCTCTCTGCTTGAAAATACTGTTTCTAATCTTGTCCTTTTCCATTCACCCTGTGCTTGGAAACCTCAGCTCCTGTGACCAGAATTCAGATTCATCTCATTTCAATATTGCCACTTGAAAGCTGACATCTAGTCCATGCTAGCTGTCTAGAGTAGGGCTCTAATTGAAGAGAGGCAATTCAGTACACTGATATAAAGTTAGGAAGACTAGTATCTAGAAGCAATGATTTCCGTATTCCAACTACAGAAGAAAACAGAGGAACATATGCAAGTATATTTATAGTCAAGTATATTAGAGACGTGATGATGCAAAAAGGTTTGAAGGAAGAGACAATACTGCATGTTACCAGTTCCATTTATAAGAAAGAGGGGGCATACCTAAAGCTACCAGTACTGCAGAATATATTAGCTGTTCTTAATAATAAACACTTTGCTAAGTGCTCTCTGTGTTATAAAAAGGTGATGAGCAAAGACACTCATGAAAATTTAGGTGGATAGTAGAAAAGAGAAATATAAGAGTTATTATTAAGGGTTCAAATTTGTTTATAAAGACTTTTAAAAGTAAATAATCCAGACTTTTATAGAAAAGATTGCAATTTTGGCCGAAAGAAGGAGTTAATGTTAGTCTTTCAGCTTTAAAACCCCGTTCAAAGTTCCTGATCTACCACGATTTCCTAACCTTATCAGGAGAACTTCAATGAAAATGTCTGTGAGTGGGTGTCACCAGACAAAAAGAAATAAACAGGGGTTAGCATAAGTATGAAATTCAGCATGTGAAAAGATATGGGGCAGACAGTCAAAATTACAAGAACAAATACACAAAAGGGCAGAAGTCTTTCTGCCAACAGTTACAGCAGTATTACATATCACTTGTGCTCTCGCTTATGGTAACATTATGTTAGTACAGCTCACTTGATCTTTCTGGATCTAGTCCTGATTTTCAGTGATGTGAAAGCAGAATCATCCACATGTGCCTCTTGCTTTTATTTCTGCTTTGAACTAAGAGCTGAGGAAAGTGGAAACTTCTCGTGACTGTTGATATTATACCCTCACGGAAGGTTGGGCTGAGATGCAGGAGTTGAATATCTTTGTATATATTCTTCTGTTACACAAGAAATTATTTTTGAATGCAATCAAAACATTGACCCTGGATCCTATTGCACTTAAGGGTGGTGCTAAGAGTTCTCTGCAAGACAGATGAGCAAAAATAATGAAAACACTAGTCAAAGTTCAAGTCAGACATCTTGCTTCTGATGGGAAAATCAAGCAGATTTTCCAAATCTTGGCTTTCTCTGATTCTGGCTTTAATGAACTAATATGTTATTCAGGATATTTTAAAATACTTTAGTTGAATAACTAGTGCATTTTCAAATGCCAATTAGTTTCTTATGTGAAATAATTAATTAGTATGAGAAAAAAGACTGTGAGTGTAAGGGTTATTTTTATATTTTTGTGCTTGGTCCAGTGCTGATAAATAGGTCAGCTCCATGCCTGGCTACTAACAGTCATTATCATTGCTGCTACAACTATAGCTATGCAATGGAGAAATATCTTGAGCAAAGGCAACTGCATCACTCATAATGTAAAGAAGAAATATTAATACTTGAAAGCCTTTTTATGTACAGTCTAGAACAAGCAATACCAGTCTCCCTTTATTAGCAGACCTTCCTGATTAAGATGTAAGACATGTATAAGGAAAAAATGTCTTCAGATCAGGGAGGTTGTTTTTCTTCTGAGAACTAAAGCAAAAGCCCAACTGGGCTATTTGCTGGTATCCTGAACCATTATTATTCTCCAAGTCTCATTAAAACAAAAGAAAACAAAACAAAAACCCTGCCTTTGTCTCAGGTCATTCCAGAACATTTGCCCTTTACTGTTATGTATCCAGGCAGGAAATGTTTTTCTTGTTTTAAAATGAGCAATGCAAGGATATTGTGGAGAATGCATGTAGGGCAATATGCTATCAGCACCCTCCAGTTGTTTTTTATGGCCATTTTCAGCCCAAATAGGGACACTAAGTTCTCTTGGATTCTCATGGTGCTGACAAAGTTATCAACGTGTGACAACAAAAAACCCAACAAACACTTCCCGACAAATTTCAGAGAATTACTTTTCTGTCTTATCTCACTGTTTCATTCCACTGCTGAGAAGAAATGTAGTTTTACAGCAGACTTGTCTTTTTACTGTGTATTTGTCAGTGATGGCTGTACAGTTTTACCTTCTCCCATGCTTTACTTCTCTCTGGAGGGAATAATAAACATGACTTACTCTCCTTTGTCCTGTGAATGGATGGGGCCTATACCTAAGGTCACTTCAAAACAACAGACTCTCAATTGCAATTGTGGCTAAGGGCCTTTTCTATAAAAAAGTATTGTTTTGCTGGAGGCAGCAGACTGGGTAGGGTTATGGCATGCCAGAGATGCACAGGAATGTGAGGCTACTTCATAAGCGCAATTTCCAATCTCAGCATGTTTCTCCACAGCAATCTTGTGTTATGAAATTAATATGGATGTTCTATGCAGAATGCTTTATGTTCTGAAGGCCAGCCATGGCCAGGAGGGCTTATTTCTCAGTTAGGTCATGAGACCCGGAGTAGAGCAAGGGTAAACCTCCATTTTGCACAGAGTAAAATGAGAGTACTGACAGCAGTGGAAAAGTCCTCAGACTTCTTCAGTCCTTTTTTTAGAGAAAGCAGTTCTCAGGGTATTCAGGGCTTAGTGGTTTGGCTGCTTGGTTACCTTATTGCCCAACTTGTGACAGTTCTCCTCTGTGCATATTTTGCATATATCCACAACAAATAGCATTTTTAAATTGCACCCTGAAGAGGAAGCAAATCTAATTTTCAAAGTGTGGATGCCAAAAAAAAGCACTGTCAAACTGTAGAAGAGGATTTCTTCATCAGGAGAAGATGAAAAAACCCTTGCAACCTTTGTGGTTGCTCCTCTCTGTTAGATTTTCCAGAATAATAAGTGTAAAAGAAAGGTTGAAATAATAAGTTCTTCTGAAAAAAAATAGGGTTTCCTGTTGCATAATCCAAGGATTTATTGTTTCTCAGGAAGCAGAGAGCTGCAGATTCTTCAAAAGAAAAGAATCAATGCATTAGTTAGCACAGACTAATAGAGTAACTGTTAACACTTAGTAACACTTAACACACATTTCTTTCTGGAAGTGTATTTATTGCCCCAAGAATTTTCTAGTGATAGGTTTCTGACTGGTTTTGTTTGTTTTGTGGGATTTAGAGTTGATTGAGATGAGGTATAATTTAAAATATATGAGGATAAGAAACAGTTTATTTAATTTAAATAATTATTTTGCTTTCTTCTTGTTAATTGCCTATCCAAATCTATGAAGAATCTGATAAACTGAAGTCTCAATTCAGGGCCCATAGAGGTAGAAGTGGAAATGATTGCCTTTAGTCAGAGTCAAGACAGTGGGCTTTTGCAAATAATAAAACATACCCAAGCCCTGTGGTTCACAGGTCTTTTTGACTGAAGCAGCACAAAGATCATCTTGCAAATATCTGATGTGAGTGCACTGCAGCTGTGGGATCTGCAGTGCGTGATTTAGGGGCTAAAGCTGAATGCTAGAGTGGCTAGAACCAACATGGTGTGAGCAGCAGAACAGAACTGGCCCAAAATTTCCCACAGCTTAACCCAAGCTCAGCAACATCTACTAGAAGGAGAGCTAACATTTCAAGAGGATAACTTAATCTTCAGTTGCTTGCCTTAAAAATTAGTACTCAGTTTTGTTAGTGCAATACAACAATGAACTCTTCTGCAGTGGTGACAACTTCAGAGTGATGGCTATCTCCTACCCACCAATGTCACCTGAAAAGTTTTTAGCAAGCTACTGCAGCAAGAAAACTTATGAGTACAGTTATTTTATTTGATGATTTTCTTCCCAAACCTTAACGTTGCGAACTTTAAAAATCATTAGAATGCTGTCATGAACAGGAGACAATACTTATGTGTTTTAATGAATGCAAATGTGAGGAGGAACCCGTTTTCATCTTCTAAGAAACAGAAGGGATTAATCTAAAATGGCATACTTAATTACTCCAATCAGGCCTTCTTCAGTGAAGGGCAATAAAAATGAGAGCCTGTGATTATTTCTATATTTCTGAATTAAAATGTTGATGCCATTAGCTAAGAAATATTTCAGTGACAGTTTGAAACAAATGTCTCCAATACGCTTGCAGTGTAGCTTTTAAAGGTTCATTATTCTTGGATAGTTATATGCCAGCTGAACATTAAAAACAGATTTGCTGAGGCTTAGGAAGCCTGCATTCTTTGCATGAATGTTAATCCTCAATAAACATGCTCTTAACAATCAATTGACTCACTCTATATGTATAGCACAGAATTCAAGTTACAGAATGCTCATAAGTTGCTTATTTTAAAGTACCATCATTTCCGTGCTTATCCTGTACTTTCTTTTCTAATTCAGTGGAAAACTGATTACTGCATAGACATAAGAAACATTTCTAATTTGGTTTTTGTCAGATCTCCTCTTTGCACATATTAGTTTCTGACAGATTGAAAGTGCATAAATAAAATATTATCAGAAAAATGAGAAGTTTGTCAGAAAGCAAAAGTACACCTCTTCAGTTCACACAGAGATCCATTGCACGTGAACAGATTCATATTTTCTGAAAGACATAGTTCTGCCCTGAGACTAGTGACAACTGGTGCAAGCTTAAAGGGTTTAAAATGGTCTCTCTGGACACTGGAGGCAGATTAAAACTTGTCTAGTATCCTGTCACAGAGAAAATGCCATAGGGCAGATTCATTGAAGGATTCACGAACAACTGCAACCATTTAAATTGGTTGTATCAAAACAAAAAGCCTTGCTACAAATTTTCTTAAACCTTGAAGATGAAAGGTTAAAAACCCAGATCTCAATTTTGTAGCTCAGTTATCTCCTTCATTATCTAAGGTACAGGTAAAAAGTGCTTTCAAGTAGAAACTGTAAAAATAGATGATATCATCTTCCAGCTGGGAAAAACTTTCTATTCTAGCTTAATTTAGTTTGAGTTCTTGCCTTTATTTCAAAACAAAATTCAAATCATATTAAGATTTGATCGCATAAAGAATTAAGCCAACACAGACACTTAGCTAATAAACAAACCTTCCCTCATTTTGATTCCATTTGTGTTGTGAGATGGAGTTTTTCCTCTCATTCTGATACCAACGTATCACCCATGCCATTTTTCTCTCAGCTCTTTATACTTTTTCTGAAATTGTGAAATATTTTTGAGATATTTATGTAGAGCAATATATATTCAGTTGTACTTTTATTATTTTAAATATGTTGACACCTTCTGGCACAACTTGATAGACAAGGCATAGGGTTATTCTTTCTGGCAAGTGTAAGGTTTTCAATCCCTACTCAGCTCTATGTCTAACCAGAAAGATCATTGCTATTTGGCAGAGATTATTGCTTGTCTTCTTGTAGTTCTTCTGTGCCATCTACACAAGTATTCAATATGGGCAGAATTAGTTTTATTTTCTTCTCTTTTGATGACATTAGATATACAAACAACTTCATATGTGTATCCCCTCATCCCTGTAGGAGGGGAATGCCACAGCCCTCTGCACGCTGCTCAAGAGCTGAATGGAGGTAGACAGGACTCTGCTGGGCCACCACGTGAGTTGCCTCAGTAGAGTTTGGTACAATCCATCTGATTATGCTGCCTGTAAAACCTGTGAAGATAACAGTAGAAAAGAGCGTAAGGGTAACTCTAGAGCAAAGCTTTCTGAGAATAACAGATCTTATTGTAGAGAAATTGCAGAACATGA
Organism: Empidonax traillii; assembly: GCF_003031625.1. NCBI lineage: Eukaryota > Metazoa > Chordata > Aves > Passeriformes > Tyrannidae > Empidonax > Empidonax traillii. The sequence goes on along the minus strand of NW_020955735.1, from coordinate 295,429 downwards.
AGTTTTTGCAAAGTCAGGGAATGAAATCCTGGTTTCATTTAAGGCAGCAAGGATTTTGCTAGTGATGCTACCAGATATATCTGTCCAGATGAGATGCAGGGCCCTTACTTCCAGCAAACCTCTAGGTATCAACAGGTCTAAAGAAGAGCGTTTTGTCTCCACTAGGGGAAGGTAAGAACTCTTCACATCTGATTGATCTGTAGGAGATAGGGCTAGAGAAAAAAAAAAAAATCTTTTCCCTGGACTATTTCAGTCATCTGTGGTTATGGTGCAGATCAAGAAAATGACATAATGTTTGCCTGTCAGTTTTACTACAAGGGATCACAGGCTTAGCCTACGGTAAACTACTTTGCTTTGTCTTTCTTTCTTTCTTTTTCCTTTCCTCCCAGAATAGCTCAGACTTGAGATTCTCCAAACCACAGTTACTTCACAGGGCTTTTTTTACCCAAGCCCCTGGGCCAAACAGCAGGTGCACCACAAGGCTGAGAATAAGCCTCTGGGCAAAATGCTAATGGTCAAGCTGGTGACCCACTTTGCACAGCTGGCAGGTGCATACTGCCTCTGAGGCTGTCTGTGCTACAGAGGAGGTCTGGGCTCTCAGACTGGTATGTGTGCGTACACCGCTGCTTGCAGACAGTAGAGGAATAGACCTTTCTTGTAAGCAAATCGTCCCATTAGCCCCAAATTTGAGACTGACCTTTTATTTTCTGGTGGAACCTAAGAACAGGTGACCCTTTTCTTCTTAAAAATGGACATTTGGTTATGTACAGGGCTCATGTGATGGTATTAATGATTGGTAATTAGTACAAGGAAGTATTAGGCACATGACCTGTTGTATAGGGGGTCATCAAGCTAGACATGGTAGCTGTATTTCAAGAAAATGCCTGATAACCTGAAGACTTTATAGTAAGTTTTATGATCTGGAGTCTCATGATCTGGAGTTTTATGATCAAGTCTAATTTTTTGGGGCACATGCTGATATCCACGAGAACCAGAAAGACATGTCCCACTAGGAGAGCTTTATGCAGTTGTCTGGGTCGTTTCCATCTTTTCCCAGATTGACAGTAAATGGAGCCTGTTGGAGGCAGAATGCTGAACTACATGAAGTGCATGGAGTGACCCCAGATACCTGTGTCCCCATGTAGCTCTTAAAGAGCTAAAGATTTTAAATCCTATAGAAATGAATGCATTATGACAGGAAAGCTCCAGCGAAATGCCTTCAAAGTGAAACCCTAGGCCAGCTTTCAGTCTCTATTAAGTAGGTGAAGTGCTCGTTGAATTCACTCCCAGAACAGAGAACAATACTTGGCAAGCTGCTTCTAGTGAGAAAAAATGATTAATGCTGTGTGTCAAGTGCTCGTAAAATGGTGTGGCACTTGTACACAGTGTCTTTTCTTAAGTAAGATGCTAGTCACTGCATCAAAGGAAAGCAGAGTGTTCACAGCACTGGTGTTCAGCTCCTAACACACTGTCACGCCAGCCAGCTTCTCTGTGTGCCCATCTGATAAAGTCTGTGTTCTGTTTTGGCTGCCTCTTGCTCCTCTCCTACTTTTAATTGTCCCTGTGGCTTTTTTTCCTTCCCGTTTTTGTTTTTCTTTTCATTCTCTTCTGCCCAACTGAAGGAAATAATTTGTCAGTTGTTATTGAAATTTTTACTTTGATCTGGATAATGCAAAATATTCTAATCCAGAATGGAATATGATGCTACCACTTTGTCATTACAAAAACTGATTTTTTTTTATTGTGGGAACCTCTATACAGACGTATATATATACACAAACATATAATTAACAGTAGCATGGACAAAAGGAAATTGCTCCAGCAAGGAAACTTTCACCATAAGTTCCAGCCAAGACTTCTCAACTTTTTCTGCCTGGAATACAATGTTTAAGTCTATTTTTCTTATGATGCCACAGTCAATGTTCCTTTTGAGCCCAAAGTTATTGTCCCTTTTAAAACCACAGTCAGTATTTTCCCCTAGTAATATCCTACATTTTTTGTCATTATTTTTCACAGCCGTGTAAAAGTTGTGATGATGCAGCTGAGAAAAAGTTTTGAAAAGATATACCTCAGACACTGGGGTCTAGAAAAGGTGCCTCCTCAGCCACTTCATGAGTTTAATCACCAGAACTACTGAAGTTTTTGCAAAATGAAAGCTAGTCCTCTGACTGAGAGGAAGATGACAAAGTTGTCAAATTACTCTGTCATTTCTTTTTTATTTACTAGTTAAAAGGGACTCCCCCCGCCCCCTGGCCTCTGTTCAGTGGAAAACACAGAAGTAGAAAATGACTAAGTACAAATATAATGTGGACCATAACAATGTTACCTTTGTCATTCTGCATAGAAAGAGCAGAACAAGGGAAAATAGTTCACAAAAAATACTACTGCTGGAGAAAAGCCTCTGGTGTTCATTTTGGGGATCTACCCAGAAATGGTGGAGGACGCAGACTCTCAAAACTGTGCACCTCTGAGGAGAAGCAGGAAAACAAGGAATGACAGCATGTTTCACATAATGGTCCCTTGTACCTATTTCTCTAAAGGTGGGTAAAGATGATTTGATTTTGCTTTACAAATCCTTGTGAAGTTGTCATGATCTCTCTGTTCTTCCATAGGGTTGGAGACAAATGGCAAATTCAAGAAGTCTGAAGAAGATGAGAACTGTGGATTTAAAAAAGTGGTTTGGGGAATGGGGAGTGAATAACTTGAAACGGGAAAAGACTGAAGCTGTGACTTGTGATGCAAGATGAAAAATATCAGGAGGGGTGGAGTTTTAAATGGCCTTGGAGGAAAGTACAAGAACTGTTACCCTCCTGCAGGAAAAGAAGGAAATCCAGTAGAGAGATAACAGATGATCAGAATTTTTGTTCATTGTTTTGCTTTTTGTGAACCAGAATTCTGCAATACTAGAGGGCAGTGGAAGCAGAGATTATGAGAAGCACAACTGCAGATGTTTTATTTGCTTCTCTGCTTCAGCAGAAGACAACCGTACACTCAGTGAGAGATTAAAAGTGACCTGCAATCATCAGCCGGTCAGTCAGTCAGACACAACTCTCCTGGGCAGAGTGAGAAAGGACACACAGCCTGCAGATCTTCCAGTAGGTTTGAAGGTAAGAGGAACAGAATATCTGAACAGGGAGAGAAACATGCAGGAGGGAGATGTGAGAAGGTGAGTCCGTTCCACCTAGTGCTATTAAGGAGCCAGCTTTGTTGCCATTGCAACATCACTTGCAAAACACAAGTCCAATCCCTAATGAGCTTAGCTTTAAAAATAAGAGAAAGCCTTTCTTGCTTCAGAGTACTTGTTATGTTCTCAGAATGTGCTGTTCTCTTTCCAAAAGCTTTTCATCTTAAAGTGAATTTTCGCCAACCGGTCTGAGACAGAGCTCTGTGAAACAGCATGGCAAAAGAACAAGGCTACGTGCCATTCAACTTTAATAAGTCATGGGAGAAGATATTGTTTAGCCTTTCAGAGTTTACACTTTCAGATTTGTAACTGTAAGTAATTAAAAGGAGGCAAGCCATCTTGGACTGTCTATGCTCCAGCTCTTACAGGGCCCAGTGTCCTGCATCTGGCATGGCTCAAGGGTCTGTGTCCTTTTTGAAAGGGAAGGGACTAATTGGGTTGGCTGCTCCTTGCTAGTGGTGCAGGCAGCTCTGTGGGCAGTGGGGAGAGTTCATGGGGTGTCCAGGCTGGCTAGGGAAAAGAAGAACATTGCTAAACTTTTCCCTTCTCGCAAGGCAGATTTTTTGTTCTGAAATAAATATAAAATATCTTCAATATTTTAGACCCTTGTGCACAACTTTGGATCCTGAAGATCGGGGTTGGGGATTGAGTGCATACGCAAAGTCACGGCAGAACTGTGGCCCCACACTGCCTTTGGGAGGCAGGCGTGACCAGCAGCTGAGAACTGGCTGGTCAGGTATGCAGAGGTGGTGCAGGAATGCAGATGTCCTTAGGAGTCTGGTCTGGCTTGTATAATGCACCAGGAAGGATCCTGGAGTTCTAGTCCACAGAGTCACCCAGGGCAAGACAAGAGGCAGGGCAGAGATTTGGGAAGCTAAACCTAGGCATTTTAAAACCAGCCAGACTTCCATGGCAATGGTCTCTGAAAGGTTTACAGTACTTTCTGCACAGCACAAAAGGCAGAAGCCAAAAGACAGGGTTTTAATGTCCAGTAGAAAAGATCGTAGATAAGAAAGGGACTCAGGATCATAGGAATGAGGCATTCTTCTGTTATGCAGAATATGTATACAGGCATATGAGCTTCGTATAGACATTTAAAGATACCAAACTTCTAGCACTTAAAACAAGAAGGTTGTGAATGAGTTTTTAAACTGAAGAGCATTAAAGGAAGCTGATGGGTGTGAAAGACCTTACAGTCTGAGACAATTCTTTTGTACTGGATTCTGTACCCAAACAGGAGACAGATTAGAATGTCGATAGTCACATAAGAAATGGAAAACTGTCATTTGGGCTGCATGCATCTAGAGGATGAGCTATCAGGAGCAGGAGAACACACTGATGAGAGAGGTATTGACACATATGAGCAAACTATATTTCACTACATAGTGATTTAGGACTTCTCAAAAAGTGTGTGCTGTCTTTGTCACCCACTGTTTGAGTTCTCCATATGATTACATGTGGTAGTTGTAGTCACTGGACCTGTATACTCAAGTGGGTATGAATGTTCATTGTAAGTTTTTTTTTGTTTTATTTTAAGGGATAAAAATTGTAGTGAAAATTTGTCATCTGAGAGGGTTTTTTTTCTGTCACTTTGACCGGAAAAGCCAGGGGCAGCACACACTGTGAGCTGTTATCCAGATTTTAGTATATTCAGATACAAATACAAATGGACTCTGAATGTTCAATAACTGTTCTATAGCTGAATATATATGCTAAAGCACAGTGGAAAAAGGACTAAAAAAAGTGCCAGGTGTCTAGAGCAGTTTAAATACAACAGGCTGCCTGGCTGCTGATGCAGATTCCTGCCAGCTGTCTTCTGTGGTTTGGGTACCAGCAAAGCACTTGGGGTCAGAGCCAGAGACCTTGAACTGATGGAATCAGAACAGAGGATGATTTATTTGTGTTAAGTCCTGAACATGGACATTTACAGAATCATTTAAAGAGGGTAAGCACTACCCCTGTGGAGGCATGTTGGTTACCTTGGGCAAATTTGGAACAATGATTAGGAACTTTAGCAAAATGACTTAAAATTCAGGAGGATCACTGAGACAAAACACAGGCCTAAATTAAAAGTGATGAATATAGTATCAAAGGATAGAAAAGCTGTCACTGGTTCATAAGGAGAAAAAGGAAAACCAAGTAGAATCATCATGACAGAAAAAAGTATCTATTGGGCATAAGCTATTCTTCAGGAAACATATAAAATAAATGATAGAATGAAAGGAAATACTGACACATAAAGTGAACACTCCTTTAGTCATGGTGGTGGAGACTTTCTTATTAGGGTATACCTTGCTGAAGCATTAGGTTGCTGAACTTTTGGTTGAGACCAGTGGACATGATAGTTACTGCCTTTGCCAATCAGAATAGAGAAAGGGCTAAGCTGTACTGTGGATGTCATTTGTCACAGACGAACCACCACCAGCAAAAGTTTATGCTTTAGGCTGGCACATCCTTCCCCAAGCACCACTGCCAGCTATATCTCCCTGCTTTGGAGAAGACAGGATTGATGATGAGCAGATACACAACAAAAAGAGCGAAGGGAATACTGCTTCTTTCAGGTCCATTGAAAGCTGTTCACAGTCTTACTTCTTGCTCAGAGTATTTTAGAAAGCCTCTTCACTGTCCTCCTACAGTGAAGATCTCTATTTCTTAACCACAATAACATGTTACATCATGAATAACTTCCCTGAAGGTAATGGAACCTTTGACACTCTACATACATAATTTAAAACACCTTTCTGGCAGGAATAGTCTACGTCTGTTCTAGTAGGCTCTTTCAGACAGCAAAACAGAGGACTTGCATGCAAAGTCCCCACTGGGAATGATACAGGGAATGTTCAGATCCCAGACCATATCCAGGAATTATTTGGGGATCCTGACTGGCAGAGACCTAAAGCGTACCTGAGAGCCCTCTGAAGTATAGAGACATTGCATTCCAGTGCCTGGGCACTGTCTATTTTACTAGCATAGACGTAGCCTCATTGTCTAAAGAGTTTTACTCCAGCAAGCTTCTCAAATCCAGAATCTGGATATGTGTCCAGTTCTGGGCCCCTCAGTTCAGGAAAGATGTTGAGGTGCTGGAGCGGGTTCAGAGAAGAGCAACGAGGCTGATGAAGGGACTTGAGCACAAGTCCTATGAGGAGAGGCTGAGGCAGCTGGGGTTGTTTAGCCTGGAGAAGAGAAGGCTCCGGGGAAACCTCATCACTCTCTACAACTACTTGAGAGGAGGCTGTAGCCAGGTGAGAATTGGTCTCTTCTCCCAGACAGCTCTCAGTAAGACAAGAGGGCAAGGTCTCAAGCTCTGCCAGGGGAGGTTTAGGTTGGATATTAGGAAGAAATTCTTTACAGAAAGGGTAATCAGGCATTGGAATGGGCTGCCCAGGGAGTGGTGGATTCTCCATCCCTGGATGTTTTTAAGATGAGACTGGATGTGGCACTTAGTGCCATGGTCTAGTAATCACAGTGGTGTTGGATCAAGGGTTGGACTTGATGATCTCAGAGGTCTTTTCCAAGCTACCTGATTCTATGATTCTATGTTCCTTTGCCTCCCAACCACTTTCTGCAGTGAAAGAAAGGCAATCTTGAGCTTTGGGAAGGAGACCTGGATACACAAGCGAGAAGGGTGACTGACTATCCAGACAATTGTGGAACTAGAGTGCTCTGGCACACATTTCATCATTAGTCACAGCCAGTCTTATAAGTCATTTCCTCTGTTTTGTGTCTGTCCTAGACTATTCATATAATAAATTTTGTGACAGCTAGGTCTCAGTCTGCATCTATTTTTCTTCTGACCCTTTTCTATGGAAAATGGCTATGTTTGCTGTTGAATTCCTTCCAGAGCACTATCTGGACATCAGTGGTTCTGTAATTAAACCAAACTATTTCAGCTCACAGGAATAACTGAGTGCAAAGTATCTGAGAGTAATGATGCATATGATCCCAATGGAAGCTTGGAAAGACTTTATTAGCATGTCAGAATAATTTCACACCTTAAGTAAAGAGGCCTAGAATAAACTCTGCAGTTTTCATGAAGTGCATGTGTATTACTAAGAGCTTTGCTATGTTATTTTCGTTGCACTTGCTTAAAAATACCCTGTATGGACATAAAGAAAATTGAATTGTCGATTGCACAGTGGACAAACACTTGAGAGTAACATCTTGAGAACAGCAGCATGACTGCTACTCTGGTTGAGAGCTGCAGAGTTCATCAGAACTGCTCAAATTCTGGTAAGTAGAGGTTCATCTTCTCCCACTGCATTCATGAAGTGTTTCACACTGCTACCGACTTTAACGGTGTTAAAAGAGGTCAGAAGGGGTTTTGAATCTCAGAACATCTGTCCATCAAGACCCACTTCTGAGGTCATGACCCCACTTTCAATTATACTGCCAAGCTTGTGCATAAAAGTAAGGTTGTGACCCTTGTTTAGGAACTAGTGGCTTAAAATAAGCCCTGGGAAGAGGGAATAAAAAACCTTTGCAAAGCAGTATATATTTGGAATGCAAGTCAAGTGTAGGGTACTTTCCAAAGAGACAAGACTAGGGTGAGGTCATGCAAACATGCAGTGCATTGTATTTCTGTTTAGGTCATTCTTTTTCTCCATAAAAGGGGAAGAGCTAACCATTCTTAAGACAGAGAGAATCATAGCAGCTGCACGGTTCTGCTCTATTAGATGATTTAGATCCCTGTCTGGTGTTAGAATCATCAAAGTGCAGAAGTTACACAACTAGAAGTAAATAGTAAAATTTTCCATTGGAAACTGGGAATTCACTTGTGAAAACCAGAATGGAGTGTATGCTACAGCAGCTGCAAATATTAGGCAGTTAGAGGATGACTGTGAAACACAGACAGGACCAGTCCTGAATCGGGTACGTCATCCTAAGATTTATCAGATATGATGTTTTTAGCATAGCCTGAAGTTTATTCTGAAGCATCACTGGGAGTTTAACCTCTGGTACCTCATACATTTTCTCCAGAAAGGTGAATTTAAACAAAACCTATGCAGAGAGGATGATTGAAATGGCCAGGGGATGAGAGTCCTGCCTTGCAAGGTAGAGTCTAAGAACGTCAGTGAAAGAAAAGATGGAGTTGCATTCCCTAAGTACACTGATGAGTAAAAGAAAGCAGGGGAAGTAACTGTCTGAACTGAACGACCCCGTTTCACAGGAATAATTTTTTTCTTTTTTTTTTTTTTTTAAATATGACTATGAATCACCCTGGTTAGACACTGAAAGAACTAGCTGTACTGTAAAGTTTTAGCAGATGAGTCTGGGGTAAGGAACCTAACTGGTTTTAAGATACAGTTTGCTGAATGGGATTATATGGGAAGATGTATGCAGTATCAGGAAAAAGGGACCAATTATATGGACATTAAGCAGGTGACATTCTAGTCCTAAGGGTCAAGAAGAATATGATTATCATTTTGCCAGTAGTGTACTCTGGGTATGGTACATCACCTGAAACTCTCCCTAGCCTGACACTGGAACACTTATAGAAAACGAAGATGGAGTTATGTCTGTTGCTCTATAGCAGATTTGTCTCTAATGAAGAGGGTTGTTTTCCAGATATGAAGCCAACATTGTGCATTGCTCAATGCCATTTTATCACTTGCAGTTATATGCAATTCGTCTCACTCTGTGGTGTTTACAACTTTAAATGTGGGTAGTCAGTCATAATAGCATTCTTATAGTGTTAAGCAGTGTCTTCCTGCCCCATTTACTCATTTGATTTTATGTGAAACAAATGTAATTTCCTTCAGTTCTTAAATATTTTAACTCCATATACTCTTTTCATGATAAATTAACTTGTTTTTACTGAAAAGTTTACATGTATTTCCAAGTAATGACTTATTCCTTTTCTCCCCACTATAGTTAAGGTGGAAAGTTGATAAGGTTTACAAAAGAGATTAAAGGGTGACAGATGCTGCACCCTGTCTCATGTAATTTACTGGCTTTTCAAATCAGATTTAGTCTAGAGAAAGAAAGACAGTTCATGCTCTATTTCTTTGTAGAGAACGCAAACCTGTTGTTCATACAACGCAATTATACAACAGAGAGTAGGCAATTCTCTTAGTCTTCCAGCAATCTGCAACTGGGAAATTCAGGTCCTGACTGGAGTCTGATCACTGGGGGTCCAGTCCATCAGCTTCTTCTTTTTTTTTTTTGTACCCTTCCAGTGACTCTGCACAGATCTGTCAGCATTCATGAGTGTATCCCATTAGGTGGCACGGAGTTGTGCTTGTCCAGTTTGTTTAGAAGTTCCCTGACTTCATCCTCATCCTCCAAGGGTAAGTCTTCCTTGCAGTAGACTTTCCCACTGATCTCATGAGCCTGAGATTCCTGAAGTCTGTTTTTACCAGTAAAGACCAAAATGAAGGAGACCTTGAACACCATGTCCTTTCCTGTGTCTTTTGCCAAAGGGCAGCTGCCCTATTCAGCAGCAGGCCCACATTTTCCATAGTCTTTTCTTGTCCTTCATGTGTCTCACCAGAATCAATTCCAGGTGGGCTTTGGCTTTCCAAATCCCATCTCTGAAAAATAGAGCAATGTCTTTGTTTTCCTTCTGTGTCACATTTCTCTGCTTTGACTCCTTTTATAGACCCTTTTTATATTTGATATTGATCAGCAGATCCTCGTTCATCCATGAAGGATGGATGTCACCTTTGATTTTCTTCATTTCAGAACGGACCATTCTTGAACTTGGAGGAGGTGATCCTAGGAAACCAGTAAGAAGCACAATGGAGCATAGAGAAGCCAACAAGCACAGAGCAACAGGCAGCAGCTGTTATGCATACAATTCAACTTCCAGGGCCACCCATTGCTTCACCACAGGAATTGGGTGGACTGAGTATATCCTGCAGCAAGAATAAGGGAAACTGAAACTAAGGAGTAAGGAGGATATAGGGAACCTGAGGAAGGAGAGTAAAAGATGTTTACCTAAATGTTTAATTTTTATATTCTCTCTTTGTTGTCTAATACTTGGATCTATGATCAAAATTTTCTGTTAACGGATAATTGATTAAATAAGTAAAAATTGCCCAGTTGTTGCTTGTGACGCTAGCAAGTGCAATAGCCAAATATTCATTTCAAACATTATGGACATCCTTTGGCATAATCTGCTTTGATAAAGTGGAGATGCATCAAAGTCTTTGGCAACTACAGATAAGCTCACACTGAGACTCTTTACACTGCCTGAATACTCTAAAGAGGGTTCTGATAGTAGTACAGGAAAGCCAACTGAGCTGTCGAACCTAAAGCAAGCTTTGACTACATCAATACTGTGCTGAGCTAAAGGTGATTAATGCAACCAACTGATATGTTGGTTTGAGTTTCCTGCTGCACTTCTATTATTGCTCAGCTTTGAAACTACATCTGGTTTATGTCTGTTTCAGAGCCATGAAACACACACACAAAGGGCTGCACCCAACTCTAGATATTTCCTACTGGACTTGTTTCTACCATGCTCTGAGCATGAACTGCCGAGTGTTTACATTGTGAGGAACTAGATTTCTGGCCTCATCTGACTATGGAAAAGCCTCTGAACATGTTGCAGAGAATGTTTGGACACGAACTCTTTGTGAAGGCTCAGACACACAGCTGTAGACAGTATCAATGCACCACCACCATGATTTTGTCTATCCTTGCAGACACATGTGCAGACAAAACTGTGGAGGGTCCTCTCAGGAGAGGCTCCTTTATTATGTGTTAGAAGAATAAATAGATGAGATTTGAAAGTACTTTGCATTATCCTTACAAAACACAGGCTCCCAAACCTGAAAAACAAGTGTCCTACATTGAACTCAAGTCTGAGAGCTGTAGAATACAGGAATTTTATGGGTATTACTAGAATTTTTGTTTATTTTGTGTGTATGCTTTAAAAAAATGCAAATTCTGAAATTAAATAAAGAACAACAAAGAAACAGTGTGAGTCTTTCTTCTAATACTGTTTCCAAACTTATTTTATGAGATTCAGAACAAGCTTAAGAACTCAGAAAGGGCAGGGTTGATCAGAGGATCCCTCTGCTGTGTGGCCAAGAACAGGTGCACAGGGACACCTCGAGACACATTAATAAGAGTATTCTGGCAGATCCTTGCAACAAACTAGATAGCATATCCATGTCAGTCTTTTGTACCACCAGAGAGAATTAATTCTCTGTTTAGCATCCTAAATATATGAAAGTCAATGGGAACTGGAGTAGCAATACCTTCTAGGAGAAGGTCAACTTTTTTACCCCCTATTGGAGCTAATAATTTAGCAACCCAGGAACACCCCTGTTCCTTTTGACTGTTTCTCTTGCCTTTTTGGTTTTTTTCTCCCAGGTGCAGGGGAGGATGAGAACTTGCTGAGCTGGTTTTGAAAATTTAAAATGTGAAGAAAGGGAAATTAGACCCAGGCTGTGGTTTATATTGAAATAGAGATCAACATCCAGCACTTTCGAGCATAATGGGTGTGTATGCGTTTTGGGAGCTGTTCTCTAAGTTTAATGTCAGTCAGTCAGCTTGTGTAATTCTACCATACCTAGCCCAGATTCCTGTCTGCAGCTATGTTTATTTTAGAAAATGTCTCTTTCGGTATTAAAAAAAAATCAAAACAAATACTTTGTCATTCTAGCACAGTTCTTAGTAAAATCAGGATGAGAATTCTGCTTCTTAAAAAAAAAGGTCTGCTAGCTGCTACATTGACTAAGACTAAGCTAACTTAAGTGAATCCATTGTTTTACCTACTACCACAAAGCACCATGTGAAAAGAAAGGCACTGTAGAAGGCTGAGTGGCTTCTAGAGTGACTAGGTGATTTCTGATTACAACAACAGCTGGGAATGAAATGCCAGTGGGTGCTCATAATCTTCATGCTGAGGCTACCGCACTGTCCCATGTCTCCTGCTGGAAGAAGATCTGCTAGATGCAATTTTACTGTGTGTGGGGAAGAACATTTATTGTTGCTGTTTATCTTGTTTGTATGTGGGCAGCTATCTGTGATTGAGGCATCCCTTTTCACTTCCCTTTCCTCTAAAATTGTATTGAATTTGAAATTGGAGCAGTCTTTTGCAGTTGCTGTTGAGATCCAGAAAGAGTTCTGGGTAGTAGTAGAAGAAAATAGATCTCCAACACTAATTTTTTGTCTGAAGGGGATAGATTGTTATAGCAACAGATCCAGGAAGCACTGAAAATGATGGAGTATAGAAAATACTATACTAATGTCCTGTTTTATAGAACCCTGAGCAATGGTGAGTATTACTTTGTCTTGGATCCTGTATTCATAGAAAATAAGTTATTGTAGTAAGTTCCCTTCTGGAAAGCTTTGTCCTGTGGATAGATGTCTGCCAAGCTCCCCTGAAGACAGTCCTGTACATTCTCAAAGTTTATAATCTCATAGGATGTTTTCAAATACTTTGGTATTTACCTTGCCAAACAAGCTGAGAAATATCACTCTAAAAATACCACTGTCTTTTGGCTCTGTACATGCTTTAGGTAAGACATTCCTAAAACTTAAAGTAATTAATAATTTAAAAAAAAAATCTCCTGAAAAGCTGAAGAGGATTATAATTATTTTTCATTTTTATTAGTCTTTACTCCTTTTAATGTCAAATCCTGACCACATTTTTTTATGTACAATAGTTTTGGTTTTTCTTGTTCTTATTTTGACTCTATTGTGATCCTAAGATCTTGGATGAAAAAGATTCAATGAACAGGAATTTTAGCTGGGAACTCTGAATTAAGCAGGATCAATTTGAGTAAAGTCCTCACTGTATAGGAGGATGAAAGGAATGTGTCTCTAAAGAGTCAATATTCAAATTAACTTACTCTCCCCTTCTCAAAAATGAAGTTCCTTGCCCCATCTATTGCTTATGGCTGCAGTTGAATTGGCAAGAGAATCTGGTGTCTTGCTTCAGTGGAAGTGCCTGCCGAAACATTAGGTACTTTCTTACGATGCAAAGAGAATGAATATTCAATTATTTGACCAAAAGGTTTTTTGCTTGGGGATATTCTGTCATCCTTCTTGTCATGACACTGAGTCTGTGAAGATTCACTTTTGGTATATATGTGCTATGCACATGTTTTGCAGGTCAGGAAACATGAACTCTTCATCGGAAGATGGGTTGATTTGCCAGTTGAACAAGCCTGGGAATAAAACAGGGCCAAAATCTACAAAAGGATTTAAGGCTGTAACTCCTTTTTAGATACCAATGCTCACCATTAAATAAATGGAGGTCATCTCACAAAGAGGGACTGAGGCAAGGCAGAGGTGTTTAATGTTTTCTTTACCTCTGTCTTCCACATGGATGATGGACCAAGAGGGTTTCAGTGCCCTCAGCTGGAGGACCATGACTGTGAGTCTCAGTCAACCCAGAAATTGTGTGGGATCTGCCTCTGGATTCCCAGAAATCTATGGGGCCTGATGGGATTCATTCCAGAATCCCTAAGAGCTGGCTGATGTCATAGTAAAACCTCTCGGCGATTTTTGAGCAGTCTTGGGAATCCAGAGGGGTCCCAGGTAATTGGAAGTTGGCAAACATTGTCCCAGTTTTCAAGAAGGGCAAGAAGGAGGACCCTGGGAACTAAAGACCTGTCAGTCTCACTTCAGTGCCTGGTAGTGGAGAAGATGCCTTAAAGAGAAGATAATTTGGGAAATATTGAAAAACACCTCAAAGACAAAGGCAGTCATTAGTCACAGCCAGCATGGCTTCGTGAGAGGAAAGTCCTGCTTATCCAACCTCACTTCCTTTTATGACACGGTAACCCACCTAGCTGATCAAGGGAAGCCAGTTGATGTAATCTTTTTGGATTTCATTAAAGCTATTGATACTGGCTCTCACAGGATCCTTCTGGACAAAATGCCCAGCACACAACTGGATAAACACATCATGTGGTGGGTGAGCAATTGGCTCAGGGTTGAGCACAGAGGGTAATAGTGAATGGGGTGACATCAAACTGGTGACCTGTCACTAGTGGGGCTCCACAGGGCTCCATCTTAGGCCCTGTGCTATTCAAGACCTTCATAAATAACTTAGACACGGAACTGGAAGGGATACTAAGCAAGTTTGCAGGTGACACAAAACTGGGAGGAGCTGTTGACTTCCTCAAAGGCAGGGACACCCTGCAGAGAGACCTTGACAAATTAGTGGACTGGACAATCACCAACCATGTGAAGTTCAACAAGGGAAAGTGCTGGATTCTGTACCCCAGGGATGGGACAGCCCTGGATATACATACAGACTGGGGAATGAGATGCTGGTGAGCAGTGCCATGGAAAGGGACCTGGAGGTCCTGGTTGATGGCAAGCTGCACATGAGTCAGAGTGCCCTGGCAACCAGGAGGGCCTACAGTGTCCTGGGGGCATCAGGCAAAGTATCACCAGTCGGTCAAGGGAGGGGATTGTCCCACTCTGCTCTGCACTGGGGAGGCCTCACCTTGAATATCGTGTGCAGTGTTGGGCTCCACAATAGAAAGCTGAAAGATATTCAGCTCTTAGAGAGAATCCAAAGGAGGGCAATGAAGATGGTGAAAGCCTTGAGAGGTAACAATATGAGGAGTAGCAGAGGCCACTTGGTCTGTTGAGCATGGAGAAGAGGAGACTGAGAGGACACCTCAATGCAGTTACAACTTCCCTGCGAGGGGAAGAGGAGGGGCAGGCACTGATCTCTTCTCTATGGGGACCAGTGACAGGACCCAAGGGAATGGCCTGAAGTTGTGTCAGGGAAGGTTTAGGCTGGATGTTAGAAAAAGGTTCTTCACCCAGAGGGTGGTTGGGCACTGGAACAGGCTCCCCAGGGAAGTGGTCACAGCACCAAGCTTGACAGAGTTCAAGAAACATTTGGATGATACTCTCAGGCACATGGTGACTCTGGAGCTTGGTCCTGTACAGGGCTAATGATGATCCTCATAGGTCCCTTCCAAGACAGCATATTCTGTGATTCTGTAAAGACCTATGTGATCTTGGCTTATACCTTGTTGATCCTCATGCAATGCCTTGCCTTTATAATTTCTCTTTTTGTAATCATCTCCTTGTTTTGTGGAGTCCTGATTTAGAGCTATTTCAAGATTTAACTTGTGACAAAAGAATGAAGGATGATTATAACTTCTGGGTTTTGAGATCCCATGCTGGTAATGTCTAACACACCTAGCCGTTCACATGGGAGGTGCATCAGTATGCTGGCTTTGAAGATGCCCTTGGACTGGTCCCCATGTGAACTTGGCTGCCTGTCAGCAACATGACTGCCCAGCTTTGGTAAGCTTGGAAAGTTCCTTTAAAGGCTTGCAAAAGGGAAAGGCCCCATTTCAGCACATTTTTACCAGTGACATAATCTTCTCTTAATATTTTTGTATATAAAGCATCGTGTCATTTACCAGGTCAAGAAACTCATTCGCAAAGAATGTGTGCCTCTGACTCTAGAAGAGAGTGTTTTTAAACAAAAAAAATGTTGTTACTGTTCAGCAGCTTTCCTGGGTGTCTCATTCTCTAGCTGATCCACATTCTTTCCCAGTGAGCAAGAAGATGATAAGGGACTAGTTCCTATTTATAACTGGCAGGGAGAAATACTTGCTTAGTGGTGCAGTACTTAGTGAAGGAAAAAAGGACAAAAAGCAGCCCAGTCCCTAAACACTTACCCTGAGTTCTGTTGTAGGTTACTCCTCTGTGTTGGCATCCTTACTCCTGTGTGGAGGGCACCATGTGTTACTTGGCCTTTGAGAGCAAAATAGAACAACGTGCTCAGGACTGCGCAAAATGAGTCATCAGAAAACCATGTGTGCTTTTCATCTCCTCACGGTTTTTGTGTTTGATTTCTGTTTCTCTGAGAATGGCTATTTATATGATGGTGGTGCTTAGAGGCCCTGATCCAAACTGAAGCCTGCATTGCTAGGCTGTGTGCAAACACATGGTGAGAGACAGGCTCTGCCCTTAAAAGTCAGTGATCAAAGAGACCCTGACAACTAAAAGATAGTACAGGAAATAGATATGATGTAACTTTCAAAAAAATCAAGTCACAGCTCAGTCACTTGCATACAGAAGAATCTTTTTATCTTCTGCCTCCAAACAGTTAAGAGTGAGGTAGAAGATAAAACAAAACTCAACAGGCAAGAATCCAACTTCACTGAGTAACTCTGGTCATCTCTTGCTATTCCTTGGTTCATTGCCTGGAGGTGGATAAGAGAAAGAAGAATCTTGGATCTGTTTTTGTCCTCACCACAGTGGTATGAAGATGGCAATTTTCCAGCCTTGATGGTTTTGTGACTCTACCCTTCTACTTTCAGTTTAAATGTCTCATTGAATATATGTGACATTAGAAATGAATAGTCATCAGCTGAGAGCTAGCCTCCATGCAGAACAGCTTTCCTTTTAGCATGCTGTTCAGATGTGACTGTAGGAGAGCTGACAAGGACTGTACTTTTTGCCAGGCCCAGGTGCCTGTTTTCTAATTTGGCAGGGAATGGATCAGTAATTTTATTTGTTTTCTAAGAGGTGGGAAAGCTGAGTATTAGGAAAGGGATATTTGGAAGAGACAATGCAGATTAACCAAATTTTCAATGAACATTATATTTTTCTTTCTGTGAGGTCTATATCCATATTGTTTCAAGGCACCACTTCACCCACA
This sequence comes from Empidonax traillii, assembly GCF_003031625.1. Taxonomy (NCBI): domain Eukaryota; kingdom Metazoa; phylum Chordata; class Aves; order Passeriformes; family Tyrannidae; genus Empidonax; species Empidonax traillii. The sequence continues at coordinate 278,651 of NW_020955735.1, read as the reverse complement.
CAGCCTGTCTTCTTGGATGTCATTTCATGGTGTCTAGTGTGCAGATATCTCTTATGTAAAAGATTTTAAGAGTATAATTTCAATAAAAGCAATCATTTTCTAAAGATGTTCTTCTGGCATCACTTTAAAATGTACTGACTATATCAGTGGCTGACACCCTTTTTAAAGACTTTGGTAGGATGATTTTTTAATTTCCCACAAACTTAATCCAACCATACTCTTTGTTTAAGAAGTTTTCATCCTTTAATTAGGAAAAGCCAACCTCTGCATGCACCTTTAAACATTCCAGTTAGAAAAATCTGAGGAAACTACAGTCCTATTTATTTAATAATTTATTAATTAATTCATAACATTTGTTTATTATTGTTCTGAAAACTGATCTGAGTTATAAGTAATAATGCTCTGGACATTTAAGAATGTGATTGACATAAAAACCATCTTGAGTGCCTGAACCAATTGTAATGGAAAAGTGAGCCATGAAACCCCAGTCACGTACTTTTACTATTGATATCTGCAATTGTGTAATGTCTGCATTGTGCCTAGGAGTCAGAGTCATAGACAGCCAACACAATGTGAGTAACACTGTTGGGCAAGGTCAAAAGGGGGTGACTGTTCCACAAATTTATAGTTTCCTTGAAAGTAAATGACAGAGGTGGATACCAGCATAGGACTGGTTATAGGTATACAGTTTTCACGATGTCAGCTCTCTGGTAGCCTAACTTCATCAGGATTTTCTCAGGCATCATGTCAAAAGAGAGACTTCAATAGGGATTTGAAGGAAACCAGTAAGATGGCTTTGCTTTTGAGACTGCATCTGAAAATTGAAATATGTGGAGTTAAGAGACTGTGAAAGATGGAAGCTGACTATCAGTATAGGTGAAATAGGAGGGGATATGGGTACTAGATAGTGATGAGACTGAAGTTTTTCTCTGATATGAAAGTGAAAAAACATAGTTTAAATTGAAAGAAGGAAGGTGAAAGTAGTCAAAGAGATAGATGAGGAGAATAATTGTTTAGGAAAATGATTGTTATACTAACTTTCTTGATGGCTAGGAGAAGTATAACCCTGTATGAATAAATGCAGAGGACAGAAATGGATATTTGGTGGCATGGCTGGGCAGTACATCCAACTGATTATGGGGTAGCTTTTCACATAATTTTCCTGCAGAACTGAGGAACACTATGCCAAGGAACTGTCTTGCCAAAGAAGTGCTCTATGCAACTGTGCATTGAAAAAGGCGGCTTCTTTGGCTGCAAGAAGCACTCCTCCAACTTACTCCCTATGAAATAACCCTGCTTCTTCTGTTGAATCTCTAGTTGCAAAACACAGAGGAAATACTAATCTGTGCTTTGTTTTCCTTTACTACGAGGGATGAATGTCCAGGAAAAGAGGTGCTGACAAGGGTGTGAGGGACAGATAGCAGAACTCTTCCTCCAGCATCTGAAGTGTCCAGAGGCTGCCCTGGCTTGTGCAGTTCTCCAGCAGCGAATCCCTCTGCCTGGAATAGGCTCACTTTGTATAATGCAAAGTGAATGGAACAAACCAGACAATTCGTCCTTGAGATACTGCAGTTGTGAACAATTTGGCTAGAATAAAAATGTTTAGAAGACACAAATGTCACAATTCTTCCTGACTCTGGATTTTCTTTTGCCCATGCTGAATCCATTAATTTAGGTATTTTGAACCACGATTTAGCAGGGCCTTAAGTCTGTGGGGACTGACGGCTACCAGTTCTTACAATCACTCTGTGGGTGGGACTTTAAAAAAATACTCTGAGGTAGCCCATGATAAAATCCCATTTTCCTTGTCTAATTCAGTGAGTACAGGCTGGAATTTTCTTTTCCACACTTACTTACATCAGTGAAGTAGGCCAGGATGTAACAGATAACTGATGTTACCACAGTTTGGAAAACACACGCTTGAATGAAAATATAATCCAGCCTTCTTACAAATTGTGAAACTGGACAGTCTGTGACCATCTGGCACTCCACATCTGAGAGAACATCTGTAAAGGACAATGTTGTTCTTCCTGTAAGAGTACTACCCTCTAACTGTGACCACTACAGAAAGACCCTTCTCAAGTCAAATTCTATTCACCATTGAAAGTGCATGTGAAAAAAATAATGCTATTTTCAGTGCAAGATAAAATATTCATGACTATTACATTCTTAAATCACACCCTATGCCTGCTTGTATTATAGGCAATAATAAATACTGTGCATCTCAGCCCTGGCTCCAGCAAGATTAAATACATTGTGCCAGATTAAATGGGATGTAGACCTTAGTAAAGAAAAAAAAAGGGTGGAGAGAGATTGAAAGCAATACAAAGTGGAGTTGAATGCCAAATAAATTTCCCTTGAGTTGGTTTTGATCCAGGTGAGGACCCCTACTTTAGGTAACAGAACAGCTTTTTTCTAGTGAAAACTTAAAATCAACTCCAGTAATAAGTACTCTCAGTCTAAGAAATCTTGGTGGTAATGGTCAGTTTTTTTTGTTCTTCTGTAGTAACGCACAGCGGTAATACTGTATAAGAAGCATTTGTTTTTTCATTTATAGCCTTATTAAGACAGGTTTTCACAGGCAGAACAATCCAGAGAGTCAGTGGATGGAGTCACACTCGAGAGTCTGCAAGTCCAGCTCAAATTCTGACCTTGGATGAAATGAAGAACCTGACAGTCTTCTCTCAACATTTGTTTTTGTTGCTCCACAGTCTGACAAAACACATGTTAGGCAGCTTCTGCTCAGAAGATATTCCTTTCCAGCTTTCTAAAGGTGCAGTGGAACTGTCTGGGAAACCTTACATGAGGATTGATTTTACATCTACTGCTATTCAGTAAAATGTCTAGTTTTAAAATATGTGCTTAACTGTTGATAAAAATGGGATATAGGCATATGTTAAGTGTTTGTCTTAATAAAGCCAAGTCTTTGAAAGTGTAGCCAAGGTGACTGCTCTGACCAGTATCTGGCATTTAAAACTAATTAATATTTTTCTTAGTCCAGAAAGACTAAAGTCTGCCATAATTAGAGCCAGTTAGAGAACTGCCCAGTTACAACATCAGTTCCTCTGATATCTGGTGACCATTCAGAGCAGAAAAGACGTCGGCCATTTGGAAAAGTTGCTGGCAGAAGCCAAGCAGGCTGCCTGCATGCCTCTTCCCTGCTCCCCTGCCTGCTTGGCTTCTTGTGCTTTGGTGGCTCTTCTGCTGACCGTTCAGTTTCTAACTAGACTGTGCTCAGATTTGGAAATGGCAAAGTCCTCTGTGGGAAAGAATTGCTGTTCTTCCTCCAAACCACTTTCTGGTGTACTTAAATTTCTGTAATTTAGTGGAATTTAGTCAGACTATAACTTTCTAATGTAGAGCTAAATGAGAAGACAGATATTTTTAATGACTATTTCACCTTATAGTCAGTCACCTCATGGATTATTGAAGCCAGTGCACATGCCAGTATGGATGGAATAGGAACTGATAACACGATAAGTGTGCCTCAAAAATTGGACAGTCTGTGGGAATTAAATAGATTGAATTTAGCTTTGCTGAGTAAGAAAATTAACATTGGTCATGTGTGACATGTAACTCTGCTTGTGGTATCTTTGTAAGGAAAGGTTATACTTTCACTGCACAGTGAAATTTGATTTCAGAAAGTATTCATCTATTCTAACCTGCAGGGTGCAGACAAAGCACTCCCTGGTTTGGGTGCCTTTACAGACTACAATAAATTTCTGGAGAACCACTAAATCTTAATTTTGGAATATCACAATCAGATTTTTCTGCAAAGTGTCAAAGAGAATTCAGCCTTTCTGACCATATTTTAATCTAAAAAAAGAGATGTCTTTTCTTTTTATAAATTAACCTTTTCCCTCTGGCAATATATTTCCCATTTCTCTATAGAAGAAAATGCAGTATTATGAAGAAAAATGCCAGAAATCAAATGTGAGAAAACAGTAGTGCACTAATCAAAGCACTGGAAAGTAAATAGTGTGGTAGTCAAAGAAGTCTGCTTGGGTCTATGGGTAAAAAATACCTGTTTACGTTGTATCTTTGTGTTTGATTGTGAGCCAGTGTCTTATTGAGAAATTGACACAGACATTTTCATGTCTTGATTATTTTCCTCAGGCTTTTGTAAAACCACCATTATTTTCTTTATGAAAATGGACAGATTATCCTATTGTATCCAGATCAGTAGAATGCAAAGTTACCCTCTGTCCATATGTAACTCTTCCTTGAGAATCTAAACACAGGCATAATAGAGGATCTCTAGAAATGATGGAGGCTCTTTAAGGATTTCCTAAGCAGAAAAAAAGAAGTATAAGGTTCAAGCATCTCCCTCTTTCCTCATATTCACCTTTGTATATGAAAGCATTTCAACCTCTAAGATGGGGTTGTCACTCTGTGGAGGGCAGTAGTCTAGGTCAGTATTGCCACAATATTTCATATTGTCAAATTAGAATTTCAATTTGGCACAGCAATACAGGCTAAAAAAAAAAGGAAAGAGGCTGTCAAACAAGCAAAAGTAATGGGACTCTACTCCATTTCCAGATATTAGTATAAAGAAAAATATTTTTCTATTCTGGATGGGTTATTCTGTATTTCAGCACTTTTAGTTCCATTATTTGCTGCTTAGAAGACTTTGCTTGAATAGGTACTTGACAACACAAGCCTTTGTGAAGAGACCATGTTTCATTCTGGCCTTGAATCAAACTTACACTGCAGAAGTATATTTTCATGTCTGAAATGGATTTCCTATTGTTTTTGACAAGGGTGGGAACTAGATCTGGCTACCCTTTGTCTGCCAGGCTTGTATCCCTTGTATTTTACTGTTTTTAATGTTTATAAATTTTTAAAATTCAAGGACAGGGAAAGGAATCTGGAATTGCACACTTTGGAGAGCTGTAGTTTACTACAGAATTTGTACCTTTGTCATTCCTCTGCTGTATCTTTTGCTTTAGGGATCTGATGGTCAGATTTTGTAATAAGATTTAGAATTTCCTTTGTGCTTACAATAGGACAGTGTTTTCCTGCACTCAAGAGACCCACTTTTGGAAAGACATATAACAGGACACAGTTTATCTTCAGGATCTAAGCCTTCATTTAAACCAAACAAACTGAAGCACAAATATATTGAACAAAATTATTTGGAGACTACAACAGTGAGCATTGTAATACCTTGCTTTTAAGCATCTGAGTTCCCTGTGGATTGCATGGCAGTTGTCACCCAGGGTCGCAAGCACCATTCCAAGCAGGGAGTGCCTTAGTCAGCATCATCTCAGAAGGGACCTGCTGTGTGCTGGGACAACTTCTCAAAAGAAAATGTTTATTTTCACTGTTTTTTGTGTCAATATAGTACTGAATTAGGTATGATTTTTGCGTGTCCCTTGGTTCAGGGAGAGGGACAGTCATGCTCTGTGGATACTTTTTGCACCTGTGTGTGAGTTAGGCCTCAAGTTCACGTGAACATAGGGGAGTTCAGGTTGGAAGGGACTTTGACGTATGAAGAAACCAATGTAGACCGACAGGAAATTTTAACATCAGAGAAGATGCACATACAGAATTTAGTTTATGCTAGGGTTGGTTGATAGCTAAAATGAGATTCCCATTAGGCATCATAATGATTTCTATTATTATGATACCCAAAATCAGCCTAAGAATATACTTTTTCCCAGTGTGGTTTCTTAGTCTGGGGATACTGGGCTCCCCAAAACTGGTTTCTGAGCTTTAGATGCTTCAGTGTAGTCTTTACTTTTCATTCTCTCAAGGTGGTGCCATGCAATACAGATGAAGAAACTACAAACTTTGGACAAACTTATGACTTGTAAAATATTATAGCAAGTTTCCATAGAAATGGTTATTGGGGGATTTTTTTTAACTAAACATAAATATGTCAGACATTCTTGTGTAGCCATGTGCCTACATGGCAGCCATCAGAGGGTATTTTGCTGCTTATCCTCATGCTTGCAGGCACAAGCCTGTAGGAACTAGGACTGATTGTGAAAATAGAAAAGAGGTTTTAACATGCAACAGTAATTTCTGTTTTCCAATGTCATAAACCCAAATCTTATCATCTTGTTGATATTACAGTACTGATGTATGACTTATACTGTTCTTGCTTTAACTGATGCTGTTTTTCTCAAATCGCATTCATTATGTGGGAGCATCTGTGTGTGCAAGCACAAAGACTACAAACACAGAACAAACACCACTTCTGTAACGTGAATTGTCTCACTATTTTATAGGATTATAACTTTAGTTCTTCCTTTTAATGCTGCAAATATCTGTTTGTTTAGGATTTTAATGTTCAGAAGATTATATAGGCTTTCAAAAAGGTGGCAAACTCTGCAGTTATTTCACCCAGACAGCAGACATGAAGAGCTCAAAAAGAATAGAAAACAGGTAGAAAATGAGTAATTCTGAAGAACAGGCATATCTGTGGAGTTTTTTGCCTGACTTAGGCAAAGGAAGTTAATAATTTCCTAAAAAAACCCTTCAAACCCAGACTATTTGCACAGAATGAGAGAAGCGAACGTGTAGCTTTGGTAAGTGGCACTCCTTTGTAATTCTTTATGGGTTTGATCTGACAGGTACCATCACTGAAAGACATGGCCTTTAGTCCAAATAACTTATCATTTAATCAAAATTACACAGGGAAATGTTAATGTACCCACCATATTTTAAACAGCAGTAATATTCAGTATGCAAAAAGACATCCTGCAAAAGTATCGATGCATTGTCGCCAGCAAGACTCTTCCAGGACAACTTGAAAATACATGACAGCATCCAACTAAGCACACCACCTGAGCAGAGGGCAGTGATCCCTGGGAAGCTTTCTTCTTGTGCTTTTATCCTATCCAAGCAAAATAACCCACAAAGCAATCCTAAGTGTGTGTTCCAATCACCATGTGTTCTCATCACCTCACAGAAAAGACATAGGGCTCAGGGGTATTCGGATCCATGTGCTCACAAGGGTGAGGAACCAGAACTTAGATTAAACCAGCTGCCTTTAGGAGCTCTATCAGAGGTGCAGCCAAGCAGAACCATGCAATTACCAGCAGTTAATGCCTTTTTCCAGCCAAGTACTATTCAGTGACTGTTTTTTAATGGAAGTAAGGGCAAACTGTGGACACTATTTTGATCCAATATCATGAAATTATTACAGGAGTCACAGCCACAGCACTTTTTCTGACAACCTATCCTCTTTCTCTATGGGAAAATAAGCTCTGCTGTTCATTTCTTTGACTTTGAGGCCAAAGAGGTTCATTCACAACTTTGAGGTTTACCATTTTATGATTTAGAGTGGGTAGCAATCATCTCCAGGCCTCACCGTATGAAAGAAAAAACATGGTCAACACTGCAGATAAATAAATCTCCAGCCTGGCTCAGAACCAAAAGATGAGCTTTCCAACCCAACTGTTTCTATGATTCAGGAAGTATAGTTAAGGCAACAGCACTAAGATATGCTGGACAAGAGCTCTTACTCAAGAAAACATTAAAATGTGCCTAAATGCTTTTTTGATGTATTTGGTGCATCCAATATCAGAGTTCACTTTCTTTGATGCTGTGCAAAACTAAGTTATATTTTTTGTCTCAGCAAGTACCAGATAATCTAATAAGGGTTTTTTTCATTTGTTTGGTTGATTTTGTTGTTGTGGTGGTGGTTTTTTTTTTTTTCCTATAGTTTGTTCTTTATTATTAGCTTACCCATCCTACTTTACTTCTTTTACCTTGGGTTTGGTTTAACACTGTAACAATTTCTGCAAACTTTTTAAAACAATGCAATGTCTGAGGGGAATCTACAAGACTCAGGTAACTATATTATCTAGATGCCTTCATCCTTCATCAAGGTAAAATCCTTTTGCTCTTTTTACTAGAGCTCAACGATATTTCAAATTTGCTACAGACTAGTTCATATAAGTTGCCATAAAAATAGATACTCTCTTTACCTCGCCTTTTTCTGAGTGAGCACTTCTCTCAGACACTTCTCAGGTTGTGGGAAACCAGGTTAATTTCCCTCATCCTCTTGGAGAACTCCCCACTCCCATTTCCAAGATTCCATAATTAATAATCCTGATGCTAAATGGCTGTTGAGAAACTTAGCTAAAGGAAGGGACATTCCATTTTTCTCTTGGACAGTATCCTGTTTTGCTGAAATAATGCAGTTACGGGCACTGCAGGGTGACAGAGTTGGCCCAACTACCAGCTCTGGGCTCCAGCTGCCCCCCTCACCCAAAAATCACCATACTGCTGCTGAAGTCGGACATTCATCTAGCAGTTTTGCAACCCAGATAGGTAGAAACAGACCTAAAGGTGCGTGCTCAATCAATGACATAAAGTGTTTGTCATCCCTGCTTTACGTTGGCTGACATTTTTGGCTTACTCAAACCAAAACCTCTGGGACTTTGATGGCTGTCCACCTGCACAGAAAAAGTCTATGCTTCTGTAGGAATTAAATTTCCCTAGAAATGTCTTCAGGTACTAGGCATCATCTAAATGGATAAGATGATGGACCCATTTTCTACAGTTCGCAGCATTCACCAGCGTAGGTACATGTTTGGGGCTGTTGACACAGCAGACAATTAAAGACTCAGGTTGACCAAGGGAGAATATGTAAGTCTACTGGTGCATGATTTTGAAAAAAAGAACCAAAACATCAAACATCAACCTTAAGAAGATTATAAAATATGGTTGCTATTTTAGACTTTCTTATTCCTCTAAGGACTGATTCCATGAAACAAACTGAACATATTCTAAATTTTAAATATCTGATCCTCAGACTCCTTCTGCTTTCAAGTAATTGTCATAGATTGGTTTATTCACATTGAAGTGAATAAGATCTTCCCTGGATCAGCAAAGGACTTAAAAAATTATCCTTATTATTAAGAGTATTCTGACTGCCATCAAGACGCTCAAGGGTGTTTTTGAACTGAGATTTTATGTATTTTGAATAGAGTAATTAAAAAATGGTCAAATATGCAGTTGTCATGGTAGCAGGGAACAAATTGTAAATGTGTTGCATCAATTTTGCTATCCTAAGTGTGCATCTAACCCAAAATGCTTGGTTGGATTAGTTCAATGGCACCAACAGCTCCTTCAGGCACTTGTAACTCAGACTGGAAAAGTTTCATTCTTCCTCCTGTTTTGTTGCAATCAATTTTGTCCAGACTGGACAAAGCATGCTGTCCAGGAAAAAGGCAAAGACAAACAACTGCAGTATAAAATGGCTGTAATGATCTCCCTTATCACTGCTACTGCTATAAAAAAATGAAAGTTTATTTCCTGTCCTGATAAAGCTTACTTAAGTGAGATAGCAAGTTATTTTTCTCTTATCTTAGTGAAAATTTAATTTTCACTTACTTCAAAACAACATTTTTTAACTTCTTTTTCTTTTGGAAAGTTCTTTAAGGATTTATAGGACTTTCACATGCAGAAATTGAATCAAGATTGTATCAGAGGCATTATTTTAAAATGCATAATGTTATACTTCAGGAAGAATAGCTGTGGGATGTTTCAGAACTTTCTGGAATTTGATATTTAATTCATTAATCTCTGCAGGAGGTCTCTACAACTGTTCAACTGTTCTATTGATTGACTAAATTATTTTGTATACTTGTTTTAATATCTGTAATATTAATCTTTACCCCCTAGTTTAGACTGTTTTCCTTTTTTTTTTTTTTTTTTTTTTAATTTGAGTAGGTTCATAATGCCTCAAATTGAAACACATGAATATCTCCATGGATTGAAACATGTGAATATCATCATGGACTTCACATTGACATATAAAACCTACTTTGATGCTTTAATCTTACTGTAGCGACCAACTCCTTTACACATGTTCTTGTAATTAATATTGTATGTCCTCCATCTGTTACTCCTTTCACCAGAGGGGGAATTCAGACAAGACCTAATCAGACTGGGTACTCTGAAAATGAACTAATTACTTTTTTTTTGTTATTATCATTACTAGAATTTGGACTACAAAAATACCAAACTAAGCATACTAAAAAGCATAGGGCTTCATATACCAATGCAACATTGACTCCAAGAGGATTTAAATCAAAGCACTTACCAGGCACTGCCAACTTTAAGTGCTTAATTGAGAAAAATATTTCATTAGCATGGCAGACTGGCAAGACTGGAACTACGCTGAGAAGAAGAAGAAAAAAAAAGAATGTTATTGTAAGTTTCTTTCCAAAATAGCACGAGAAATATGCTAATGACCTCTCTGATAAAACTATTGTTCCCTCCCACACATAAAGCTACCATTTATAGTGCACTTGTATTTTAAAGTAACCTCCTCTTATTTAGTCTAAATAAGCATGTCTCCTTAGCAACAAATGTCACCTAATTAAAGTATGTCACTCAGCTTAGCATCTCAATGAAAGATTGAAGTAGAAAGGGCACTATGAAGCAGCTGAAAGCAAAAGGGAAAAAATGTGAGGAATGCCAAGGGCCCTCCAGGAATATCAGATAAGAAAAGTCACTGAAAAATGAGCTCATTAAAGGAATAAAAATATATTGAAGTGACTCTTGCATATAAGCCTGGACTTTTCGTTCTTTGAAGGTTTTTCAGGGTATGGTTAGGTACAGTTTTTAGGGTCTTTTTTTTTTTCTCTGTGAGGAAAAAAGTATATAACTAACTTCCCTTAAGTAGCTAGCGTAAAAATACTCTGAAAGTTTGAGGTAAGAAACCCTCTTAATATTGTTCACCATTGAAAAAACAGGGTGGGAAAGTTCAAGTCTTAGAATGAAAAATACCTTGTCCTCTCATCACAAAAGTGGGATCAAAGTAGGATCGTTGGAAATGCCCTGCACTTTTTTGAGTGTTGCTGACATTTCTTTGAATAGAAGTGGGTCTAGGGGAGTGCTGAGGACTTCATGTGAATCTCACTTTCCTTAGGCCTCTCTACAGCAAATGGGTTGAAGGCTAAATCTAGGAATCACTGGAATCCCTGTGGGACATAAATTAGATAGTCACAGTGACTTCTGAGGCTTTAAAAGGGTCCCCGTGATGTTGCCTGTACTGAAAATGGGGGTCATTTCCAGATTGTGCCAGGACAAGTCTTTGGGACAACTAAGCTTTCATACCTGAGAAGGTCTAAACCTGTTTATGTAAAGCCCACTCAGCTGGCTAAATGGGATGTCTGACTAAAGACTATTCTCATGGAAAGGCCTTATCAGAACAAGGAACACATGGAAGCAAATCACGGAATTTATTCACCACTTCCCATGGGCAGGTTCAGCCACCTCCAGGAAAGCAGTGCTCCATCATGCAGAACAGTGACTTGGGAAGACAAATGCCAATCACTGCGAACATCCTCCCTGTTTTTTCTTCTTCCTCCCAGTTTATATGCTGAGCATGACTGTATATGGTATGGAATATCCCTGTGGTCAGTTGAGGTCAGCTGTCCCAGCTCTGTCCCCTCCCAGCTTTTTGTGCATCCCCAGATTTCTCACTGGTATGGTAGCATGAGAAGTAGAAAAAGCCTTGAAGTTGTGCAAGAACTGATTGGCAAAGACAAAAATGTTTCTATATTATCAATACCATTTTCAGCAAAATATAGACTCATACCAGCTTTTATGAAGAAAACGAACTTTATCCCAGACAAAACCCACGTTCCAACTTTGGACTCAAAGCAGGTAGAAGGCATGATGTGTTACAAAGCCAGAATTATCCAACACTAGCTCCCCCCTGGTCATGTTTTTTTGTCTATAGGCTCCTGTTTCCACTTATACAGAGGGGATAATACATGATATCAGTGATTTTATGACTTGATGCCCATATGTAGTCCCTAGATAGGGGGGATGTGTGCAGTTGAAATATCCATAGCGTAAAGGTACCTCGCTTCTTCCTCCCTTCCTTGCACAAGATAGCCACTCAATTTCCTTTGCACTCTGGCTATGACTTCTGTCATCTGCAGTTCAGGTTGCATCATCTGAAAATCTTCCTTTTTTATTTTCTTTTTCCTTTCATTTTACCTTCCAGTATAATGAATTATGTGGATCTTGAAAAAGAAAAATCTGAGCTGAGAAATGTGGAATGTAATGTTGAAAAGAGCCTTTCTTATTTTTTTGTTTAGCTGTAGTTCAGAAACAGCAAATGCTTGAGAACCAGCCAGAGGGAAATAACTTCAAGTACTATCTCAAGTGTAATGGAACTGAGGTACTTTTAGCATACCGTGCTGATTAGGTACTTGTAACATCCAGCACTTCTAAGTGCTGTAGTTTGGCAACAGTTTTCCACAGTGCTCTAAAAAAATCTACAGTGTATTCCAACTCAATGAAGTTTTAGCAGTAATTAACTTGGGGGTTTTTAGACATTCATCAAATTTGCACAGGAATGAAATACTGTTGAGTCACTAAGATTTAAGAACAGAGGAATACTTTTTATAGCCACATTTTACCTCTGTTAAGAATGTGCTTTTCACAGGATTGCTTTCTCACAGTCAAATTAAGTAAATAGAAAGGCATTTGTTTTGCATTGCAAAGCAAATCATATCAGCTGCAAGGCTTTTGAGGCTTGTGGGTCATTGTAAACACAGTATCTGTTTACAAAAGGCAGAATTTGTCTGTTTTGGCACGACTATGAAAAAGTTTTCCATATTTTGCCTTTTGTTTTGTACAAGTCATAAATGTGCTGGACCATCTAAAAAAGTATGGTGCTTATTTGTGAGATAAAGAAGTTTCATTCTGTGTATCCTTAGCTCAAAGTACCTGAGAAGCTCCACTTCACTGGAAGGAGCCAGTACATGAACTTCTATTCCCAAACAAAAAAATACGTATTTTAAACCTGCAATATCAAATTCAATTTATAGAAAGTGCAGGGGAAAAAAAATCAGAAAAGTGGAAGGAATTAAAAGAGGACCAGTGGAAAAAAAAATAGAGCAAGGAAGATTTCCTTTTTAAAGGTTCTGATTTTGTAAATCACTATTTTGGAACCAATTTCACCCAAGATAAAGTTAGGAAAGCAAAGGGTATAGACCTCATTTAAGATCATCACACAACTGGATGAATGGATATCCATTACAGCAACTACCTGTTAGGGTTTTGAGAGTATAAGCAACACAGAGATATTATTTGAGCATGAGTGAAATTAACAACATGAGCTACAAGAAAATACAATAATAGCATGAAACATTTGCTGATTATATCTATGGAGAATTTTTTGGCACTAGAATAGCCTACTGAGAAAACAATGAAAGCCCCTATTGTCTAATTTCTTTAAACAAAACTGAGAAAAACACTGGAAAAACATCACTCAGAGAACAATCATTTACCAGGAGAGGAATGGAAAAATTAGTATATCATCTTAGATCATTTAATCAGTCTATGACTTTTATGATTCTGTGAAGCCTTACAGTTGCCTTAAAAAATGTTACCGGAGGCCTAATTCATCGTATAATATACACCCAACTGATTGCACTCATTAGGAAACACACTGAAAAATACTTAGCCTTTTTCCTGCAGAAAATAACAATGCACTCCCCTTTCCTAGATATTAATTTCCCTCACAGTTTATGTGGAGAAGGCTTTCTGAAGCAAAGTAAGAGACGATAGGATTTTCCACACTATATAAATCTGCACTGATTGAGCAACTAAACATGGCTTTTAGACAATATTCTGTTCACACTGCAGGTAAGTGTCTCTCAGGTATTTGGCATCCTAAGAACCTTTACTGGTGAAGAGTAATTTGTCAGATGAAAATTCAAGGGAAGGGACAATTCGAAATTTATCTTCCTTATAGGTTAGAAGACTAAGGAAGGGAGACATAGATCCTGTGGTGACAGGGAAAAGGCCTTATTATTGGAGTTCAGATGCTAATCAGCCACTTGCCTTCAGGAGATAGCTTGAAAGACGGCAAGCGGAAGTCACTTATTATTTAGTTGGTATATAAGGCCAAAGGCAGGCAGGAATTTAATCTGCTGCCATCATAACATGGGTGTATCCTTGCTGACTGAAAACATGTCACATCTCAATCTGTGCTAAAATATATGCAGAAATAAAAATAGGAGAGCAAGTTGACCTAGAGTCTTGAGTGAGGCCAAAGTGCTAGAGAAAGTGGGGAGATGCGAAGACTTTGCAGAAGGCTTTGACAAGAGAGAAGACCTACAAAGATAGGAAGATGATTCACTGAAGCCCAGAGCCTTGGTTTGGATGAGCAGTCTGTCCCTTGAAATACCAGGGCTAAAATATAAACTTCCAGCCTCTGGCACCTGAAAATCTTGAGTCTAACATGAGGGGAAGGTGCTAGCACACTCACAAGCCTCCTTCCCTCTTCTGTTTCACCGCTACCTACCCTTCACCCACCTCCTGGGACTGTTTGTGGCCCTTGGTATTCACTGGCAATCCAGTAGGTAGCTGCTTCTGCAATGAGGTTTAAGCTTGAACAAACTCTAACTTGTGTCACACCTTGCATGGGTGCCATGGGGAATAATCCAAAACAATAATAGACTATCACTTGCGTCCTGGTTTTCAGCCAGGATTGAGTTAACTTTTTCGAGGCAGCTATGAGGAGGTGGAACCTGGCCCCCTGTGGGCATGTCTAGGTTATTATTCTGTACCCATGCCACTGCTTGAGGGTAGAAGTAAGGGATTCTCACTTCTGAGAAGGAGAGTGGCATGGTTTATATTTGAGAAGAAAAAGGTGCCTTAGGGAGGGTCCACCATCTTTTTTATCTTTGTCCTGGGGGTTGCGCAGTGCTGAGTTGGTCAGTGAGCATTTTTGCATGTAAATCACCCTCTTTTTGTATATCGTTGGTATTAATATTGTTGCTTAATGTTCATTTTCTTATGTCATTGCTGTTTCCAGTAAACTGTTTTGTCTCAACCCATAGTCTCTACCACTTGTATCACCTGCTGGAAGGGGGAAGGGACTGAGGTGGGGGGCAGACAGGGGGAGGCACTAAATTAGGGAGTGCCACTCCTAAACACAACTTATTGCATAGTCACTGACATGTATAACAAACACAGACAAAAAAAAAATTAATGATGATGGCTGCAACAAATGCTGTTGTACTCACTATTAATACACTTAAGAAGATCAGCATGTGTATCCCCAAGAACAGCTTACCAGTTTTTGCACTTGAACCTAGCCAAAAAAAGTGTTATGTAAGTCAGTGATTATAACTAAGACCGGATAAATTTCAGGTTGAAAAAAAGTATATTTTTTTGCAGTGGCAAACTGTAAGTACTTCTACAGCCTGTGTGTGTGTTCATGTGTGTGTGTGTGTATACACAGGTCTATAAATATATAATACATTTATGTGTATACATACAGAAAGGTGTGTATATACCAATACATGTATACTATCCATAATAAAATACCAATGTATATAATTAATATAACTATAATCACATTAAGATAGCAGCATTAGGATATTAAAATATTACATATAATTAATTATAATATGCAACATATACATAATGTTTAATGTATAGCATATAATGCTATGGAATGTATTGCTGTAGTATAGCAGTGTTATTACAGTGTTAATGTAATACGATTAATATACAACTTATAAGTATAGTCTGGCACTGAGCACTACAGCAGACTTTGAGTAAGGCAAGGTCTCTTTTTTGAAAGGCAGTTTTGGAGATTCTCAGCCTTTCTCTCTGATGGAGAAATCTGTGGGACATTGTTCTGGACATGTACAGATAAAAACATTTTTTTGTACGCAAACGTGACACTTTCTTTTTGTACTCTGTGTGACACTTTTTACCTGATGCTAGGAAGTTGATTCAGATGATCCTGATGCTGTTCTAACATCATGACAGATGTGAGCTATAATTAAGGAGCAATTGCTAAATGTAATAAGCAACTGATAGCTGTGCAGGTTTGTCCTCACAAGCTAGTCAAAATGCCAAAAAGTTCAAATATAAAAGAAACATGGTAAGTCAAAATTGGCATTCAGCAAACAAGACAAGAATAGGCTGTGCAAGGAGCTGAAATTACATTTATCCCATGAGCGCTTCTCAGTATTTCTGATACACATGACAGAGAACCATGATGATGATGATTTATTGGTCCTATGGTTATCAATTTGTCTCATAAAGGAAAGTAAGCTGATTTACATAAAGGATAAAGTAGCTGATAGGAACTGGTCAAAGTTACTGTTTCAACAAAATCAGGCACTGAAGGAATGAGTCCTATATAATTTTTTAACAATTCACTTCTGAAGTTAAAGCACTTTCATCAGCAAAATCCAGTGGTTAAGGAGTGTCAGGATTTGGCAGTTGGTAACGGAATGATCAGAAAACCAGAGTGGACAACCCTTCACATTGCCCTAACTAACCCTTTATTTCTACTTATATGAGGTCAAGGCAAAGGTTATTTTTACTAATAAAATGAGAAGGAAATGAATTATTATGATTACTTCCATTTGTGCATAGACACTTCCATCCCATCTAGCAGTAGCTATGCAGACTTCCACTTTTTTTTCTATTGAATGATCTTGCCTGAAAACACTAGGAAATATGTAAACACAGGCATGACTTAAGTCAGTGAGTTCTGCTATAAAGCTGAAGCCATCAGTTGTTTACAATGAGTACTCAAAATGTCACATGAAATGATGAGTTTTACAAAAACAGACCTGGGCAAAAAATCAGCAGAAAAAGTGAATAGTTCCACAAAACTGTAGCTTGCTATGTATTTACTAAATACAGAACAGGACCCTCTCTGATTCTTATGACCTACACAAATAGCTCAATACCTAATGAAGGAAAACACAATTCATGCACTTTGAATTGCAATGATATGGATCTTGATACACAGAGATACTCCAGTAAGTAATATATTCTGTTTTATGTAGCACTACTGAAAAAAAGGCCAGAGAAATCACAATGCAGTAGATTCTTTGTCCCTAAATTACAATATATAATATTATTCATAGTATAGAAGATTCAGACAGAGCACTTGACTCAGTAGCCTTAAAGTTTTGTGATATGTATTTTTATCTGTACATGTCCAAAACAGAAAAAAAAAATTATGCTTCTCCTTTTGGTAAACCCATTACTCCAGCAGTGAAATGCAGCCTACAAATATATAGGCAAAGAGCTGTTCCCTTTTCAGTGCACCAGTTAGTGTGCTCCCAAGATAGTACAACCAATGCTAATTCATATAAGATGAAGCAATGCAGCATATAGATACGGCATTATATACTGCATACATAAATTAAAAAAGATACATACATAGATTAAAAACAATAAATCTAGACATCAGAAAACCTCAGACTTTGTGTCTTTGTTTCAGAGTATTGTTGGTATTTAACATGACTCATTACAACATGATACTCTGTCAGGTCTCCAGCATCGGAACTTGTGTCTCATCTTATTCCTGTAGGACTTCTACCTGCCTTGTAAGAAGATGTGAGCTGTGCCTGGAAAACTTGTTCTGTTTATCCATTTTTTTTGATTCTGGAAGTGTTTGTTTCTCTGATGCTTAGGAAATATACACTCTGTCTGAACTTCCTTTCTTATAAAAGACCTCAGTGTACAAGTTATCCTTTCCTTCCTGCTGCAAAATATTTTGACTTGTGATGATTAGGGTTGCTCAGAGAAAGCAACAAAATATTTGCCAACATTTTATCTTTCTTCCTTCACTACCCTTTTCTACCCTTTAAGAAAAAGACTTTACCTTCATTTACTGTTGATGTTGAAAACTTGGAAGTCTGGCAATATTTCCAAGGTATGCTGAAAGCTCAAGATACTATTAATCCCTTCTTAAAATTTAGAAAAGTTCTCATACACTAAGTACTAACTTGAAGTGTATGTATTTTATTTATGCTTCACTACCCATCTGGTCTTCCCCTTGATTTTGGATGGAGTTTGACCTATGAAAGCCATAAATCTCCCCTCCAGAAAAGACTTTCCTTCTCCTTCTGTTTACACAGCTGTGATTGGCACAGTCTTTTGAACAGAAGGTCCCTGTCTGTAAGGAAATGCTCACTACAACAGCCTGCTGGAGTTCAGTGGTTTCCTGGGTCCCCAAACCCTCAGTCTCGTGAACTTCCAGGAGTAGTCCACCTTCCTAAGTAAACATTTGGAGAAGGTTTGTAACCTTGGCTAGAAGGTACAGAAATGTAATCATCCCTTAAGGACTGAGTTTTCATCATTTCACTGTATTCCAGAAAGGTCAGGTATCCTTATTTACCTACTTTGACTTTTAAGTGCTCACACAGTTTGGGATCCATCCACATGCTGAACAAGACACTTGTGTCATTTTAAGTGTCCTGTGGTAGGTATCAAATCTGTGAGAGGCCCAAGTTATTCTGAAAACAGAGGTGGACAGCAGGTAGGACACCTCAGTACCATCCTGACACTTTAGACATTGATGTTCAAATACCTATGAGAGACTTTAACATTGTTAAGATCATCAGAGCACTTTTGTACACTGTAGAAAACTCTTCAAAGAAACAACTGGTTACTGAAGCCCACCCTTCCCCTCATACGCCTAATAATTTGGACTGTGGCGGAAACCTGAGATAAGATAAAGGTGGTACTAATTATCTGATTAGCTTCCCAGATCTACTCATGAGGAGTTTGTCAAAATAGCACACAATGTTTGTCACTTTTCCATTTTAACCAATGACCTTAATCAATGTCATGGTTTGCCTCGTATGTATATATGGATTGCTGAATGGATAATTCTCAGGTTTCTGAGCCCTGAAAGCAGACCTCTAAACAGTATCCTGTGCCCAACCTCCAACGCTTTCTCTGGAAAAGCAAGGGCTCACAGCTGTTCCTAATCAGATCTGTCAGACCAGCACAGTTCCCTTAGAGACCATGGAGTGCTTTAGAAGTGCATGAAAGCTGGGTGCTTAGGTACCTATTTGGATCAGACTTAGCTCCTTTCACCTTGATCCTTTCCCTTGAGAAGATAGGTAACTGAGTAACTTGGATCATTTCTTCTCCAGTCTCTGAAGCGATTTCAGGTTTTATACCTGGATTTTTTCATGGCTTTGCGCACAGCACTGGCCATGAGAGGTAGTCATATGTTCACCACTGTGACGAGCATTGCTTAGCCCCACAGCTCAGGTCTTGCGGGCACATTTGTTTTGGCTGGGCATTTAATTCTGTCACTAGCTGCTGGGTTGTTGTCTTTGTCAGGAGTGGTAAAGTTGTTTATTTATTTAATACTGAATTCTTGGGCTCCAGCACTGTTCTTGACTTTGTTCTTTGTGAGCCAAAATACACCTTACCATTGACGGACAAGGATTATTCAGTGATTGTGTCAGAAATGGGAGAGAGCTTAGTGCAAGAAGGTCAGAAGCTGAGTTATTTAGGGTGACTTCCTCTCTACTCCTCCTCCACTTCTCCTACCTGTGGGTCCACATGGGAATGGGTGTACGTGTAGAAGCACACTGGCACATGGGACCAACCCTTTCCAGTAATAATATCAGAGTAGGACTACCTGAGGGTGGCTAGATTTTCCAGCCTTCATTCTGATTCATAGCAGTCTGGGTCAGGGCAAATATGATGTTGTTTGTAATGAAATATGTGCAAAAGTGTACACCTCCTCAGATCTCTGCTGCCAGCATGGTGAGCCCCAGGCAATGCCATCTAGTTGAGAAGAATAAACAAACCATTCAAGACCTTTGTTTGCCTGTGAGTCATGAGGGGGCTGCTCACTAGAGTATTAAGAAAGATAAACATATGGCAAAACTCTAAAGACTATTTCTGGAAACCTTTACTGGAGGGAACAGCTAATCCATTGTTCAGAGCCTGCAGAGAATTACAAAGCTGGAGAGAGGAATGGGAGCAGGAAAGAAGCAAAAAAACCCTCAAAATCCGAGAGATCAAAAATTCAGAATGGTTGTAATTACCCATGTAGGCACAAGGGCTTTGTGGGAAGAGGGGGATGACTGACACAGGGGACTTGCAGGGGGGGTTGGATCTTTATGCAGTCATAACAGGAGGCAGTTGTTATTCATCTCCTCAGAAAGTAAACAGGGAATATTATGCATTATTTGACTATTACTCCAAAGGGAAAGAATATTGGTTAGAAATTATGAAGAATTATTTTCTGATTGAAGTTAGCACAAAACCAACAAGTCACTTCTCCCATATGCTTTGGCCGAAGGGCCAGAGGGAATATTAAACTTGAAAATGCAAAGACTTCCTTTTTTGTTATCTGTATGGGTTTTTTTTTTTCTTGAAAAGGAACATGTCTTTCCTTTTCATTACCTTTTTTTCTCTGCTATTTTAGTAATTTTATTTATTACTGTAAATACAAACATCACAGATGCATCCTGAAGCTTGTGGCATTTCATGAGGTGTTGCTCAGGAGAAGCCGTGCAGCAACCTTAGCGTTTCCTGGGGTATAGATGTCATCTCTCTCCTCAACGAAGTTCTTGAAAGCCTTGTGAGGCATCTGTGCACCTCATATGTGCTGGTGCAACGGAGTCCCTGTACTTTTCTCTGTTATACTAAAGAATAATGTGCAGCTACAGGAATTTAATAATGTAATTGCAGGTGTTCAGTGTAGAAATATAACTTCAATTTTTATTTTAACTGTATTGGTCAAGCTTTCTGGCATGAAACTCACCTGTGAAGATAGTAACATAATGGTTGAGACAGACTCAGATGGCAAGTAGGACAGATGCACACAGGACAGTATCTTTTATTAGCTCTTGATGTAGGCAGACACTTGTGAATTGGATTAGGATTGAAGCCAATAGATAACACTGAATAAGATTATGATCATTTCCTGTGAACAAAATTTAAATAAGTTACCGTTCAGGAAGATATGTAATCTTAGGTACAGGTATAAATGTGGCTTGAGCTCGCACTGAGAACTAGTAGACAGCAGCCTAAAGATAAAGCTGGGTCTTTTGAAGGGCATAGTACCCAGACTGATCTGCTGGATTTAGTCTTAATGCTAAATCCAAACTGCTAGCTGCTCTGTGTCTGAGCACTATCCCCAAGGCACTGACTGACATCTAATGAACCCCTTGCTCACAGATACATACTGCCTCTAACCCTACTTTAGGAAAAAAAAAAAAAATTCACTAATAGATATAATTGTAACCTAAGCAGTGCCTACCACTTACCAAAAGCACCCCCTGGGCCTGAACCTCATGTCATTTGCTGTGGCCTGCCACTGCAGCCTTATACCAATGCAATGGCACAAAAAGGCAGCACACAAAACAGAACAAAAATTTTTATTTAAAATGGAATTTGCAGAAGGAAAGCTTAGGGAAACCTTGCTACCCTAATAATCTGGGTTTGTTCCTATTCTGAAATGGAATAGTCATAATTTGAAAATTTTCTCCCTATCTGCAAAAAAGGTCTAGAAATATTTTTGTGTGTTTTCCTAAGGAAAATACCTTATCATGTTTTTGACCTGCTCTATCTGTTTGATCAAGTCTGGCATCTTTTGAATGCATTCATTAATTTCAACCTGACTTTTCATGAAGTTTAAATATTCAGGTTCTGTGAATGCTGGTTAGAAGCAAGGAAGCAGAGAGTTCCTTCCAAAAGAAGGAGGCAGAGATAAACCTTAGGAGGTTTCATGAGGCAGCAGCTGCCTATTTAGTCAGAAAAGGAACAGGACAAGAAACCATCCTTTATGTGTGTCTGGATGAACCATATTCTATATTGTCTGAAGTCTGGCATGAGTATCAGAAAAAGGTGATTGGAGAGTAGCATGGAAGAATGGTGAAGGGATAAAGATGATTACTTAGGTAGTTTAATATCACTTGTGTTAAAGCTCACAGTAACATGTTGGGGACAAGGGAGAGAAGTTTCACTACAGGTAAATCAGGGCTTTTGAGTAACTGAGACTTCAGTGGCTAGGTTTGGGGGGAAAAGTTAGTGAGATAGTTGTAGGAGTGGGCAGCAATGAACAGGATTGCAAACCATCGGGGGTAAGAACTGTTTTTGATTTATGCATTCTAGCACATTGCAGACCCCCCCTTAGCATTTTTACGTGTAGCTGTTTATTAGTAACATTTTGTGTCAGAAAAGTAACAGCAGTAGACAGGAACATTTAGCTCTTCCTCCGCTCTCATTCTGTGATTACCCAAAGTCTTAGGAGACATAGAAGAGTGAACAGGTTAGGTAGCTGTATTTACAGCTGAGGTTCTGGCAAGAAGCATTTAGCGGCACAGGGTTCAGTGTCCTGCTTGTGTGAGTGGTGTCCCCGACAAAAATAGACAGACCTTGCTGTCTGCAGTTCGCAAAGAGCGCCTGAGGGAAGTAAAACAATCTTTTGTGGAGTGGCCAAGGGCGGCTGGAGGGTGAGGAAGCACTGAGTAAAACCTTTGCAAAACTGGCAGAAAAGTCAAGTTGTCAGCATCCCCTTTACTGATGTTTAAGACGTTTACTTTCAGTCGCTTCCTCTCTGCAAGCAAGGCTGTGGGCAGGGCTTGCCTTACTCCTACAGTGACGGTGTCTGCTTCTGTGTTTCCATTGGGCTGCCTGTGCCTGCGTCCTTTTCCTGTGGAAATAGAAGATATGGGCACTAGAAAAGACATATTTGGTAATGTTTCTCTTCAAAGCATCTTTTTCACAAGGCTGCCTCAGCTGCAAAATGTTAAAGGAAAAAAAAAAAAGAGATCTTGGAACTAACTCCAGACAGACCCTAATGCCTACAAATTTGTCTAAGCGAGCCAAGTCCAGAAAGGCAAAACATGAAGAAGGCTCATTATTTAACTACTAGGGACACTCAAATAACCAGACACACCAGTTCTTATGATCTTCATATTTCAGACAGCTCGTCTTTCATATCCTCCCTCATTCTGCATTTCCACCCTGCTCACTTCTTACATTTCCCTTCATCCCCACTATTCCGCTGCCTTTGAAATTGTTTATAGAACATATAAAATATGAAAATATTATTTAAAATGCCTATGAGGAAACATCATGTTCATCTAATCATGTGTTTGATGGAACCATTCACAATTCCCCTGATTGCTTCAGCTAGTTGCTTGCATGATAATTTTTCTCTCCAGAAAGTCCAAAGTACCTTGGCAGACCTCTTTCCATTTTATTTTAATAGGCTTTGACTGAGGAGGTGCTGTGGTGCTAAGGGCATTGGGTGAGTGTCTCTGATTCGTGGTTCTGCTGGAGCTGTGACTCAGGGCAGGAGGTGGAGTGATTGTGTTCCAAGTTTTGAAGTCTCCTGGGGAATTACTGCTCCTCAAGATGTTTTAGAGCATCACAGGACTACTAAACCGGCAGTCACCATCCCTGGCCAGAAGGAGGGGCAATTTACATTCCCTATATTCGGTACACTCTGATACCCCTGGAAATCTGTGCAGGGCAAAAATATTACATGTTGTAAAAGAATTAATAAAGTCACTGTTTTAGCTATTGACAAAAAACCTCCAAATTCAAACAAAATCCCTAGTTTAGGCAGGACAAGGAGTGTACTTCAGCTCCTCAAAAATGTACAAGAATAAAAGCAAAGGGAATATTGTCAATCTAACAAATTTTTTTTTCAGTGTTGTATATCATGTGAGTGGGTCCTCACATAATTTATAGAAGTAATCAAATTTAATTTCTCATGCAAAAGTAGATTTAACACCCTGAAATGGTCTACCAGGAGATATTTGAATATAACAGTCCTTTCCCTTTTTTTCCTTTGAGGCTAGATTGATTGTGAGATGTAAATTGAGTACAGTAAGGAAAAGAAACTGGTATTTGCTTTTGAAGTTAAATGCAAAATTACAAAGATTTTTTTTTTCCCCCATAGTTTCATCAAATCTGGGTTTGTTTCTCATGAATTCTTATTAGTATGTGTTATCATCCACAGCCTCTTCCAGCCTCTAGGAAGCCTGAATTTGTCCCCAAACTGTAAAATATATTCAGTCTGATGAGTGACTCCAATACAACACAGAAACTTTAAGGGGTGGTTAACATGCAGACACTTTTAATTTTTATTTAATAACTTTTTGATACTTTTGAACTTTTGATACTTTTGAAAAAGAACTTTTTGTTTGCGATACTGAAATAATAGGGTTTTTTATGGCTTTTAATGCCAAAAATGGTTATTCAAACATCTAGTCTGACGTCCATATAATCCCAGCCATAGAATTGGATTGTTTGACTAACAAATGGTAAACTTTTACAGCACAACTGAGTAACTGTCTGCAGCTGCTAAGTTACATAAAACATAGTTTTTTTACTTCCTTCTCCAGTGGACTGATGAAGAAACTGTAGTCTAGAAATTATTTTGTAAGACTACTGTTTATAGTATGAGTAGGACAGACAGAAATACGAGCAAAGCTCTGGGACTGCCAAAAATCTCATTTTTTGGAAGAGCAGCCCTTTGGCCTTGAGAAAGTAATGTAGGAAAAATGTTATTCAAATGAGATAATTTCTGTCTCAGTACAAAATAATTATTCCCTGACATAAAAGACATTTTGCGGACCCCCTCCAGCCCTTTTTGCTAGGGCCAGGCAGTGTGACACTGCCTCTTCTTTCAGGCTCTGCAAATTCCTTTCTCCAACACAGATTCCAGAGTTTGGGAAGCTACTGAAACTCTTAGATTATTCAAAAAAACTGGCAATTTTTGTTTGGGCTTAGATCCTACCTTAGTTCCTACCCATACTAATTTTGCCTTATAGGACAAGCAAAGTTTATAGTGTTTTTTTCCTTTTTTGTCTTGAAGTTGCAGAAGGACTTTTTAATCCATGCAGAAGGTGGTCTATGACTATTATATTAAGGAGTGCAAATGGCAGCTGTGTGTTAAACAACAGTGGCTGTGACACATTCTACTCCCTTTTCACTGTATGGTTTGGCAAAGGATCTGTGGGCTTGCTACTGTTGAAGTTAGAGACAAAATTCTTCTTTCTTTCTGAGGGGAGAAGTCTGGGCCAGGCCCTATTCCTCTTCATAGCTAAATGTTCCCAAAACAGTGATACTTTTAGAAAAGGGAATCAGTCTAATGGGAATAGATGTTGA
Source organism: Empidonax traillii (assembly GCF_003031625.1). Taxonomy (NCBI): domain Eukaryota; kingdom Metazoa; phylum Chordata; class Aves; order Passeriformes; family Tyrannidae; genus Empidonax; species Empidonax traillii. The sequence continues at coordinate 253,757 of NW_020955735.1, read as the reverse complement.
TACCTCTCATTTTGTTGCTTCATGAATCATCGTGTTACACATCTGTTCTCTTACTCTTTGCATCTCAGCCTCTGTCACACTTCATACTGTGATTTTTGGACAGTTAATCCACAGAAGGAAAGAGTCAGCATTTCTAGGGGTGAAAAATGCTCAATATTTATTGATAGTGTGTACAGAAAGTATACTTTGGTGTGTACAGGATGTGATCTGGCTTACATGTACCCACATTCTAACATCAGGACAGGAAGAGGTCATGTGAAAAGAAAGGGTGAAGGACCAGCAGGACCTGGTCTTTTGGTGGCACTTTAAGATTAGAGCAGGAACTTGAGAAAAATTGTTATTTGCCTTCCATGGCATTTGTGTGACTGCTTCTGGAGTGCCAAGTCTGGTTTTGGGCTCCTCAGTACAAGACATGAACATGCTGGAGAAAGTTCAGCATAAGTTCACAAGGCAGTGGCCTGGACCACATAATGCACAAAGAGAGGCTGAAGGAGATGCATTTGCTCAGCCTAAAGGAGAAAGGTTCATGAATGTCTGACTGATGTCTACAATTAATTAAAGGATATTTGGAAAGAAGATGGAGCCAAAGCTGGAGGTGCACAGTGACAGAGTTAGGAGTCAGCAGACACAGATAGAAACAAACAATCAAGTTTCTAACACACATGAGATATTATAGCATCAAAAGTATTCATTCAATTAAGTAACTCTTGGGAATGGAAAACAGTGATGTCTGGAGACATATCTTGAGTGTTCAGAAGACTTTGGGGCCTCTCAGTCCAGAGTCAGTTGAGATCAGAAGATCTAGAGTTATCTGAGGTTTATCAGAGGACTGAACTTTTGTGCCAGCCGTAGATCACTGTCCTGGTTCTGACCAGGACAGGGTTAATCTTTGCAGTAGAAAGGAGGGGCATGGCTAGGACCCTGAGATTGTTCTATACCACTTCATGATATATGTAGTGGACGGTGGGAGGTTGGCTTTCTTCGGGTGGGTTGAATAACGTGGAGTTCCCCATGGTGAGCAATTGCATGTGAATCATTTACCTATCTTGCACACTCTGCTATTAATATTGTTGTTGTTACTGTTTGTTTCTTATCTCATTGCTGTTTAGAGTAAATTTTTCTTTACCTTTTGTGCCTCCAGTTCTCCCCTCAACCCTGTATATGGTTTGGCGTGTTTCAGAGGGAACACTAAATGGGGCAATAACATTCCTAAACCACAGCAACCATTTTCAGAGCCTTCACAGCTGAGTGAGAAGACGGGGTTGGCTGAGTTTGAGATAACTATAGGGTTTCTAAGTGCTTCTCTGTAAAGACTGAAATTATTTGAAGTTTGACCATGTTCTGTCTGAGTGAAAGGAGCAAATGTGTGGGTTTAAAAAAAGCATTAAAGGTGTTTGATACTTATGGTGAGAGAGGATGTTATTTGTGTAATGCGTATTGTCAGGTTATAGAAGATGAATCCCAGCTCATGTACCCCTGGCTTGAGCTCCAGCCTTTTCCAGCCAATTTGAGGAGAGGGTGTGTAGGGCCACACCTGCCACAGCTGTGGAAGCTCCATAGGAGTCTGCAGGCTGGGAAGGTAAGAACCCAGACCCTTAACAGTGCTACCATAAAGCGGTATAGCATGTCCATGCTCTGCTGAGCGCTGCAGTAACTTAGTGAACTTCACAAGACTCATCAGCTCAAATATGTCTTAAAAAGCATGAATAGTTAATTTACTTCTGCAAATGTGCCTCTATTAAATTTCAGTATTGAAATGTCTTACTCAGATATCTTAGACATAAAGTTATACTACTCTGATGTATGAATGGAGAGAGATACAGTTCAGGAATTTCCCCAAGGAAAATGATAAATTTCATCTTTGAAGGAAATGCAGAGGAAATGCAAGATGGAAGAACAGAGAGTTCAGTAATTGTCTTCTAGCTCTAAGGATCAACAATAATTCAGAAAAATCTTCCTTAAAATTCTGAGATACTGGTGTTCTTTAGGTGCAATCAGTGTATACCACAGGGGAGCAGTTTATAGGACTGCATCCATGAAGTTGATTAATGTTTACAGGCATTATTAAGGCACAACTTTTCAGAGTCCTTAACGCACACACATTTCCTGAGACTAGGTCTGAAACTGTGGGTCCTGAAAACAAGACCAGTATCTGGTCAGTGCTCCATTCATGTTTCCATGTCAGTATGAGGACAGGAAGCATATTGTCCACTGCTGTAAGCCCCACAGTCCCTACAGGGAGGAAATTGAGGCTTGCACTCCAGATGAGAGTCACTAGCCAGGCTCCAAATTCAGCTGATGGGGGAGCAGGATGGTGGGGAACTGTGGAGTAAACCTTCCCATCAGTCCAGTTATAGATATGTAAGATTTACCCAATTTTATCTGTAGTGCACATAGACATGAGTAGAGCTTGCTATCAAATGATGCATCCTAAAGTGGTCTTTCCAAGTCACTGGAAAATAGACTGAATCATATCTGTAGTGACAAATATTCTTAAAAGTAATCCACTTGAGTCAGAACATCTGTCTGATTGTTGCTATATCTGCTTGAGATAGTAACACAGAAGTCTGGGGGTCTACTTGAGTAGTGTAGCAAGTATCTGGATACTATATGGTACTGTAAAATAATTTAGTGATACCAGACAGCTACTGAAAACCAAACACAAGAGATCTCTCGCCTGGTGTTTGTTTGCTTGAATGAAGGTGTTTTGAAAGCTTTATACATTTATTGCATAGTTTGGCAGCAGTGGGCACAAAACCTGAAATGAGTTGACCTTTACAACTTTTATCAGAGAGAACCTCTGTGCCTTGCCTGCTGTCTCCTCGCCTCTGACCTCCACTCCCTAGACCAACATTTTTCCTTCCCTTTTTTCCCCTTGCTTCAGTTTGTTTCCTTTACCATTCTGCATCTGCTTTTAAAATGCAAGTTACTAGTGAAGTTATTTCTTGCTCATGGGAGAGACAGATGGACTCTGGGAGCTAGAGCCATGGCACCTTCTTTGTGCAGGGTGACAGAAATAACTCCCATGAAATACACTGTGTAATTAAACACAGATGGTCTCTTCATGATGGGACTTAAGAAGATGGGCAACACCACACACATATAAAGTGAATAAATTGGAGAATAATAATTCTCCTGTTGGCTATAATTACATGGAAGACAGGCTCTCTGTGAAAGCAAGCTGTGCAGGCAGCAGTCTCAAGGATATGGTGTAACTGTGAATCACGCTTTCTGCAAATTTCCATTATGTAAATTTGAGAAAAGTCACAGAACTTGTTGTAGACCTTTATCTGATGTTTTGACTTCCTACAGATTTTTTTCTAGAACTCTTTCTAGAACTTTTTATCTGTGAAACTAAAGCTGAGTTTATAAGCTAGAATCATAATTCTCCATAATACCATGTAGGAATCTCAGGTATCTCTGATGTGTTTTCTATTAAAGAAAAATATGTGTTGCTTCAGCAGGGGTGTACATAATCTGTTTTCTGTAAGACATAGTGTAATTCTTCTGCATATATGGATTACAAATTCAAATATTCACAGGAATGGAGACACATTGCAAGCCCCCTGATTAAAGTGATGAGCAGTATACTTGGAAGCAGCTGGGCATTATTTCTGTTGAACTCCGTAGCATCCATTAGTCACTAGGGCAGTTCTAACTTACTCAGAAGCCAGATCGACTGTGATCGTGGTGGTAAAATGAAGAACTTTTTTTCTTTCTTTTTGGACATAATCTAAATTCAATCTGTTTTCCCATGTTGCTTGGGAAATAATACCTAACTTATATTTCGAGCAGGCAAACAGGGATCACAATTTTGATTTTTCTCAGGCTGAATATTCACAGATTAACAAATTGCAGAAGATGTATATCCTTAGCTAGTCTGGTTTGTCTGTCTGTCTGTCTGTCTGTCTCTCCCTCTCTTTCATTTTTTATGTGAATTAGAAAGATTTCAGATACCTTCAAACATGCTAAGAAAGGCAGTGCAAGTTTATAAAGAGTGTTGGGATCCTCAGATGACAGGCATTATAAAACCACACAGTATTCTTTCACAATACAATTTATTAATGTGATTTTTTTTCCACCTGCCAGTTTCAAATGCTGTGGTATGCAGTAATTCCAGATTAAAAGAATAAAGTTACCTCTATTGTATTAAAAGATGTATTTATTGTGTTACTCAAACAAGGTACAGCTCTCTCAAGTATAAGCTAAGAGCACAACAACTGGGAAAGCTGTTGTTCTGGTATCTCTAGAAAAGGTTCTTTTATCAAGCGGAGGCAAATCTGATGATACTTTCAGTACAAATTATATCTGACACAGGGCACACACATCCTGAGGTAAAGGTCATTCTGTGGTGTAGTACATGAGTCTTTAATAAACACCTCTTGAACTCAGGGATAAACATTTCTTTCACAATGAGATAATCCTATTAAGCCATCCTGAGCATGAAAATAGTCCAAGTATCCTAAAAAGATATCAACAAAATGATTGCACAATGTTATATGCTTGTTGTTTACATAAATAGAATATGGTTTTCAGTTCCAAAACCTCCGTGTTAATTCAATCAGAGCATGGAGTTGTGGCCTTTGAGAAGCAATTAGAATATTAATAAATTTAGCTGTGTTTGTTACACAGGGAAAACAGATGGAAATGAAGGTGCCAAGACATTTGCTTGCACTCCTTTTACAGCTTTTCTGCAATACACTGTAATTTGTCAATGTTTGAACTTCTGACCTTCGGTCATCTTGAAAAGATAGCAATAGGCTTTGGAATAAGCCGAAGAAAAGGGCAGGACACAGGTATGGAGAGAAAATCCCAGAGCAGATGGCTACATGGCTTTGAAGTTTTCCATCTGTGAGAACTCTCAACTCAGCAAGTGATGAAGAAATGGCAGGAGCGGCAGTTTCTGCAACCAAAAATCAAAATCAAATTTCCTCAAATTATTCTATAGAGGAACTCACTAGAATCCTGAACCTTATTCAAACAAAATCCTTAACTGAAGGGAATCATGCAGGCTGAATACAATGTTGCTATGGAGTGGGCAGCTGGTGCAGCTTTCCCAAAGAGACAGGTAAGGGCATGGTTTATAGTATAACTAATGAGGAAGAAGAGGAGAGGGTTCATAGATGGTCGGACATGTGACCTCATTTTATTGCATGTAAAGTGGTCCTAACCTGCCACTCCAACTCACTGACAAAATCAGAAAGTGGTTCATGAGTTTATTTTCAGTATTACTGTGATTAATTCTTCTTACACCTAAGTTGAAACACTACTTTATTAGAATGGGACTCTAAAGGAAAAGGAGCCTTGCTACTTGCACTTGAATACATTTTTCATCCTTGATATCTGGAAATCAGACAGCAGCAAGGCTTTTCATAACATGGAAGATAAGTTCCCAGAAGACAGACCTTAATGTGTATTTGGAATATAATGTAGGCACAGAATGGCAATTCCATTATTTTGGAGTGACATTCCTGAATAAACCAACTTACCTCTGCATTCATGTAGTACTGCTAAACCTAACACACGCTTGATGAAGACGAAAATGTTTGAAGGTACTTAATTCCTGAATTCATCATACGCTGTGGATCCCTCAGCCACCTTCACTTCAGACTAAATTACACAGAACAATATTTGTATTCTTTGTCAAAATTAATGAATACATCATTGACTGAACACAATGCATTGCTACTCAGACATGTTATCTTTAGGAAACAGCTGGCATCTTTAAATTCCTTCTGCAAGGTGCCAAATTAGCTGGTCTGAGGACTCAAATCCACAACTCACCCACAGAAAACACAGTCTTCATCTTGGCAGTCAATGCTTCCCATATTGCCTTCGGATGTATGCCATTCCTGGAAGGAGCAATTCCATAAATAACTCTAACACATGTTTAAATCCCTAGCACATGTTTAAATGCATCTCCTTTGAGGAAAGCATTTGCTTAAAATTAAGCATGCAACCTAAGTACTTTGACGAATAACAATGCTTTCCTAAACTGGGGACAGTAAGAAGGGAAGTCTGATATCTCCATGCCCAAATGCCAGCTGAGATGATGTAGGTACCACTTGGTGCTCTAGCTGTCTCCTGTAAATCACTAAGCAGCTGTCAATTAATGATGTGTGCTGGCTGTTTAAAAT
>NW_020955735.1:187437-246941 GCF_003031625.1 Empidonax traillii | reverse complement strand
GCTCAATAAGGTTATAGAAGTCGCAGAGGAAGTTTTAGTTTGCTTTTTGTTTAATGTTGTTTTCCTAAATGTTTCTGAGACTCAGGAAAATGAACCTCAATCCTTTAATGAGTTTGGGCTTCCTGAGGTTTCCCCCTTCCTTGCATCTGAAATACCTTTGCCTACCTCTAGCCAAAAAGGGAACTGTTTTTCTTTTGATGGTTTCACCATAATTTCAGGATTTTATTCATTGACTGATGTTTATAGTGTCCCACCAAGGGCAGAAAGGAATCTTTTCTTTCTGCCTGTCTTTCCTATTTTTGTTTTTAGAAACATAAAATAGGAAACTATCTTAACAGAAAAATGACTTCTTATATTAATCAAACTTTTATGATTGATCCTGCTTGTTTGTTCATTAAAAAATGAAACAGAACAATCAGGTTCTGCCAAATAAAACACTCTCAACTATTTCAATTACTGTTTTAATTGGCTGGACCTGCCTGTCAGATTAGCCTCTAATCTGTACAAGAATGTTGTTTGGAAGAGATGAGGCATGCCTGACTTGGAGACCACATTCATCATTCCAGCACATGCTGGTCCAAATATTGTTCTGTTAGCACAGTGGAGCTACATGACCAGTAGGCCCTGGATCTGCTTCTTTCCCGAGATCCCATGTAAGATATGTTGCCCATATAATTGGAAATGGCTGAAAGACACTAATGTGAGAGAAAAAAGTGAAAGTGAAAGCTCTAAAGCTCTACAAATGGGAACATTTGGATGTGTTTACATCAAGTATCAGAGCTGCCATTAGGCTGAATTTAATAACTGTTACAAGAAAAATTGTGGAAAATCATTCTTGGGACCTGTGAACCCTCACAGAGAGTCATCTCTATAATCTTGACTCAGGATTTACCATTTCACTGAATCTGTGTTGTCTATAGGCATAAATATTCTGTAATAATCACCACACACTTGTCCTGCTTCTTGAATCCTTCTCCTAAATTACTACCTTCTACTGGAGAGGATTACTGGTCTTGGCAGGTCTTTGTTCTGAGATAAAATGTTCACAAGGGCTCACAGAATATTCTGAGTTGGAAGGATCATCAACTCTAGCCCTTAAGTGAATGGCCCATATAGGGATTGTGTCTGCTTTAGAGTTCAGCTGAACCAGGAGTGTACTTGTGAAGTGAATATGACAGTCCTACTTGGTTCCTGTGCTTTGGTCTTTGGTTTGCATCATGCAACTGGTTTAGGATTCAAGAACTTGTTTATTCCTATAGCTTAACAATGGGACCACAGCTAGTACCCTCCAGCTCAAGTCAGACCTGGTGCCAGGCAAGAGTTGGTTTGAAATCTGAAAAAACCCTGAAATATGTGTGATTTTGGATGTCAGATCCTCAGAATCAATTAGCTCTAAAATTATCTCCTCTTGATCTGCAATCAATGTTAATTCAGATACACACAAGGATTGCAACCCCAATACAGTCAAGTCATCTGCATAGGATAATATGAAGCAGAGCAAAGGCAAAATTCGTTTTATAGAGTCTCAAGTGGAATGTACTGAGGGTCTACCATGGTTTTTTTTTTTTTTTTTCTTTTATCTTTTGGGACAGAAAATTCAAGAACCAGTGAGCAGCTCATAATGTACTGGCAATATGTAAATAAATACAGTTACTATTTTTGCAATGAGCAATTAATGCCAGCTCACAGATCAGAGAAATGATGATGCTAAAGTAGAACTAGTAACAGGTCAATAAATCTAGCCATCAGAAGGTCAAAGCTTCATGTTTAACTTTGACATTGACAGTTTACATATTTAATTGCTAAAGTACAAACTGACTTTATATTTGCAGCCCAGCAAACCATGGAAAGACAGTGTTGTTTTTTGCTTTTTTTTCTTCTTCTTCTTTTTTTTTCTGTTTTTCTATAGTTTATACAACCTGGAGAAATGAAATCTGAAATTTCCTTGAAAAGCTCTGGTATTAGAACCAGTTTTCACCTGGTTGGTTAAACTTTTATGACAGGGCCTGAGTTTTAAGACTTTCCTTTTTTTTTTTTTTTCTTCCAGTATTTATATAATACAGAAAAACAGGAGAACCTTTCAGAGGCAAACAAACTTCATGCCCTGCAGACTTGTTTTTCAAGGGTTTTATGGTTAAACTGCATTTTTCATACCTGTACAACAAACACAACTCTAAAGAATATGAGCATGGAAGCAGAGCAATAGCTCAAGGAGAAATGCAGCTCATAACACTTAGTGATTTTTTCAGTGTTTAAGAATTGTTCAGAATTTAAACTGGTTGAGCATTTTTAGATAGTAAATGAATTCCTTTACCTGTTTCTTAAGATGCAAAGTAGAAGTTAGATAACAGCTAATGCTGCAAAAACAGTGATGATATTTATACCACTCTGTTTATGTTGATTTATGTTGATATTTGACATCAAATGATGGAGCAAATATACATGGGACAATCACGATCTGCAAAATTAGTTGGTGTATGTTTTGAGTAACTTGTTGAAGACCATATTTTATCTGCTGAGGATTTTTGTACACTGTGTACAGATAACCATCACAGTTGGATAGGAGGACATTAACATCAAATCATGAGCACTGTCAGAACCCTGGGCATCTGGGACTTACCACTGCTTTTTTTTCAGAAATAAAACTTCTTGTAGAAGGTCGTCCAGTTTATGACTCAGGTTTTGGGGAAAGGTGGAGGTGGATATTTTATTTCTTAATCTTTCAGTCTGGTTTCTTGCTTGAAATACCAAGGATTTTGAGATTATGTTTTGTGTATCTCTGGCTGTCACATATTTCAATATAATTATGTTTGAACCCATCAGCCAATTTCAATCAAACTCAGTAGACCCGAAAAGAGATGATACATAGGTAGGAGACGGATGAGTGCTCACTGTGGGAAGGCTACAGTGAGTTAAACACCAGGTAAACACCACAAAAGGGAGATCTCATGGAAGCTCTGCTTCTGGTAGAAGCATCAATAAGGTTAGTATCTAATTTTGTATCAGAAACTTCACTTCTTAGTTAACAGTTCTTTTATGTGTGGGACTAGGACGCCAGAAGAACAAAGGCTGGAGGTTTAATAATGTGAATCACAAAGTCCAGAAAAACTTCATTATAGGAGAAATGTTTTTGTTTTAATATCCTTGGATAGAAAAGGTATACTTGAAAAGTAAGATGAAACTTAGTTTGCATTTAATTTCAAGAAAGGTTAGGTCCAAACTGAGTTGTGGATTTTTCCTCTCAGGAAATGGGGATTTAAGGAAAAAAACCAAAATGAACCAGATAAATTATTACAAATAAAATTGCAGTGAGAGACTATCCATCCCCTGACTCCCCTTGTTTTTACCCAATCCACTGAGAACAAGTTTGATCACACAACACTTTCTCAGCTGAACAGCCCTGGGGAATCACACAGGCAGATATTCCACAGCAAGGTCTATCAATCAGAGTCTAACATAGTTGCAGTTTCACCTTTTGACCTGTTCAATCCAACAATAAAAAAAACTCTATTTCTTTCATGAATCTTTGAAACACATTTTTTAAAGCTGATTCAAAGGGAGTTTTTTACCTCCAAAACAAAGCAGCATTATGAAGTTAACAAAACTGTTTCCACATCAAGGACAGATCCTCTTGGCATAGAGTCAGCTCCAAAGAAAGATGCTGACCACTGAAACCTAGAGTTTCATATATTTTTTGTATTTTCACATGTGCACATATTATCAGAACTTTTCCGAACAACAAGAAAGCAAGCATATCTGACCCGAATCTTCAACAATTTTTATTTCCAAATACTTATTATGTGAAATATAAAATTAATAATATAGGAAATGTGTGAGGAAGAAAAGTAATTATAAGAAGGGTTTGAGGGTTTGGAATTGCTATATAATGACAGCATTATTAGTGCTATCATTATTACAATTGCTGTTGTAACAAAATCTTTCTAAAGGTGACACAAAAAGAGAATTTTATGAGCAATTTTATTTAAAAGTGAGCTATTAAATTAATCTCAAGACTAAAGGAGACACTTTCAAAATATAAGCAGAACAGAGCTATGTAAAATCATGAATTTCAATAAATAATGTTTTTACCCTTTGCAGAGATGGACAAAATAATTTATGTGTGTCTGACTACTTACTTATAGTTAGACTCTGAGGAGGGAAATCAAAAGAGGAATCAAAGATTGTCTGTTTGGATTACAAGGAGAAGAGTGTTCTTGGTAGCCACAGAAAACGTGAGCAGAAAGGGTTTTGAAGGTAAGATAAAAAGGATAAGTTTTAGTTAGACCACACCTGAGTTGACCTTAAGCCACTGAGGATGCAAAAGTTTGGGAAAAAAAGAAAGAAGCTGGAGAAGTAAAAAGGAGACTTTTTTTTTAACAGACCTTTTGACTCAGAGTTGATAAGTAAATCTGTACAAATGGTGACATACAACTGATGAGCAGCAGGGGAGAAGAGGTGAGTAATAAAAGCCTTGGAGGATGAGTATTCACAGGTAACTATTGCATAGGATGGACAGGCATTCCATTGAGGTACAAAATACCATATGACTGAAGCCAACCATTTAATTTAGGAAGCAGCTGAATTTAAGACCTGGGCTATCAAGAGGTGTGATGAAGAAAGTTCATGCAGTTCAGAGCAAAGGTAGAATATATTCAAATAACTAGTCTGAGAAAATGCAGATTTAATCACTAAAGTTCTTCAAAAAGAAGGGGAATTTAGTATACTCCTTGTTAAGAATATTGAGATTTCAGAGAAAGTAGCTATTCATGTCAGAGGAATATTTAATAGCTTAATTCACAGGCCTTTAAAACATATTTGTGGATCATCAATTGAAAGATATTAAAGTAACAAAAATTCTACTAGTTGTATGTGTAATTATTTTAATAAAGCAATAATTGTCTCTTAAGAAAGAAAAACAAGAACATTATTAGCTTTAAACATACCTTAAAATTCCATTTTATTGAAGTACCTTTTAAAGTTGATTATTCTGGGCTATGTTCAAACTGCCTGAATTGTCCTTGAGGTCTCCCTGTCTAAGAGAACTAAGCATGCTTTCAAGAATCATTCAAAGCGCTTACATTTTAAGCAAAGTAGCAGTTAGAATTAGCTAATAGGAAAAAAGAGATACAGATACTAATAGCTAAAATGCAACATATATTTATACACTGTCATGAAGAGAAACTTGTTTGTGTGTTCATCTAAGTGCTTTCCTGAATCTAGACCTATGCACATAGCTAGATATGAAATCAGTGATGAATAAGCACCATATTGCATCAACCACATTCCCTAAAGTACTACTTTAATTAATGAATGGTCCTGTTTGACCTAACTGGGACTGCTCTGCTTGCATTTTTAAAGCAGTAGATGGGAAAATCATTTAGGGAATGGCTGGTTTATTAGCACATTATTTATTGTCCATACTACATCTGCTTTGGGGGTAATAAATTAATGTTTTTAAAACTCTTTTTTTAAAAACTAGATTTGAATATTTTAACGCTATTTATAAAGCCACACATTTTAGCACGCAGAGCAGTCAGAAACATTCCATAGGCATCTGCTGGGACATGGGCTACTGCTTTGCCAGCTTTCTGTGGGCAGTATTTTTTTACTGCAATGAAGAGAATTCCTTTGAAAAGAACAGGCAAATATATGTGTGTAGTTTACATACTTTTGTAGTTCACATATTTTGTGGCTAAAAATATCCAAAGTCCATATCCCACCCTCTGATTCAGACTTGGAAGCAGATTCAGCTGCAGAGTACAGCTCTTGTGTGTGGCTGATTCTCTTGTGTGTGAAAATAATTTATTAAAAAATCCAAAACAACAAAAAAAAAAGCCCACAGAAACCGTAAACCTTGGAATCTGACTTGGCATGACTATTTCTTTCATAATTTTATTTCAGGAGATGATTGGTCTACCTGTCTCTATATAAGGATAAACATGCAAATCTTGGAAAGCAGCTGAGAAACTAAAATATGAAGACTTCCTAAAATCTGATATTTGGACTGACCAAGCTGAGGGAAAATATATCATTTGGCTTTAAAGACTCCAACATCACAGCAACAAACTGTCCTAGATTTCTGGCAGGTTCACTCTCTTGTTCATACTCTCTCAGTGACTTTCTCAATATAAAGATACTTTTACTACTGAATTTAAGTAGGATGTTGATTATGTTCCTGCAGTACTTCTACAAATGCAGGTGAGCTACATGAAGGGAAAGACCTCAGTTCTATTTTTATATCTAGACAAGATGAAGAGATGGAAATTGCTTTTACAAATTAAGAAGTTAAAGATGGTAATTTTCAGCTGTGGATGTTCTATTGTTCCCTGTCACTTTAAGGTATACAGTTTCAAAGACATGCTCACCATTTAAAGTGAGAAAGTTTATTCTGACCATTTTTCTTTAAAAACAGGTAATTGATATCTAAAATGAAGAAAACCCAAGAACACATGATTTATCTGGTGTGGTGGGTTGACCTTGGCTGGACGCTGGGTCCCCACCAAGCTGATGGACAGGGCAGACAAAATAAGTTGGAAAACAACTTGTATGTTGAGATTAGGCAGTTTACTAAAGCAAAAGTGAAAGGCTGTACATGCACAAGCAATGGAAAAAACCCAAAAATTTTATTTTCTGCTTCCCATCAAGAAGCAATATCTAGCCACTTTCTGGGAAGTAGAACTCCAGTACCTGTAGTAGTTGGTCCAAAAGGACAATGTTGTATATAAAAAATACCCCCCCATTCCTCTTTCTTTTCACCTTTTTTTCTTTGTTGCTATGGGAAAAATGAACTCCATCTCAGCTAGACTCATTATATCTGGACATTTGTGCAATGATGTGAACATAGGGACTTTTTATTTGTTTTTCCTTCATTTAGAGCAACTAGTTATCCTGCTTTCTGTGACACATCTCTCCTTTAATGTATTTCATTTGGGAAATAGGGATGTGGTCATTTATCCAGAGGGCCTGGAGGGTGTCCTGCTGCCAGACCAGACAACAGCAGTAGCCATCGATAATGGGTTGCTGTGTGTCCAGACATCTTGGACCTGTGCCTGGACTACTGGTGCAAGCTGACTCCACAGACTCTCTGGGCTCACTGCATGTACTCACAGGAGTTAATCTTTGCATCTAGTCTGATGCACCAAAAAACATTCCTGATTGCATATGTTAACCATCTGTGCAGTGCATGCATACATATATTCTGGATTTCCAAGACTGAAGGTGGTAGCACTTTCTGTACTCACACTGAGTACATGCTAGGCATGTCTTGACTCCATGTTTACCCTTTTCAGTACACAGACAGAATACCAAATCAACTTTGATTCACATGGATGTAGGAACTCATCTAAACACACAGCAAAACATTTCATAGTTTCAGTACTGCAATAACTTCCTGTGTTCCTCACAGCAACTTACTGTCAGGAAATAAATTTATTGGTTCTGAGAAGAGGGTAAAAAAAATATCAACTTTTTAAAACCAGAAATGTCGTTTAAGTTGTTCTTAATTTAATTTTTGTACTGTTCACTCTCAAGAAGTACTTGTTTGACCTGACATTCAGTTTCCAGGGTACAACTCGCATCTGTTCATTTAATCATGGGAAATAGCTTTCCTTTCCTTTGACAGATAAGTAACATCAGGAGAGAGACTGTGTTTAACTGGCCACAGTTGCCACCAACAAATTCTAAACAAACTGTAAAAAAAGGAAATAATATGTTTCTTGTTCTCTTGTGATGTCTTATACCCTGTTGTGGTATCCTTTGCTATCATTTGTGTCTAGTCGGGAAAAATATGTACATATTTCCCCTGAAAAATGGTCTCTGATGGATTGGAAAAATATATCAGGATTATGTGTTTCACATCCACAGGTTACAAAGAGGTCCCAAATTCATTCCTGAAATGAAAAATTCAATTAACCACCAAGATGCTGGAAGCACAGTAACACAGTTGTTCCTTACCCAAGAGGAACTGAGTTAAGATGGAAGAGTAGCTCTGGTGAGAACATTATTAGGGAAAGGCTCAGCTGTTTGAGGTATAGTCATGAGGTACTTGAAGCCATTTGCCTGCTGTTAAACAAATGCAGACCATATAAGAACCCATTCAATGATGAGGTTAAAAAAAAATGCACAACACCACAGAAGCACAGGAAAAGAACTCATTTGTTCCACCCCATGCCTCAAGGGAGGATCTGATATGCCTAAGTCCAACCTGGCAAGTGTTTAAGTGTTTAAGACCTCCACTAATGGAGATTCTTAATGCTTCTTAGATAATCTGCCTCAGTCTCTCCTCACCCTTTCTGTAAGAATATTCAGTGTATCTTCAATACGGACCACCTTGATGCTTTTGAAGTCACAGATTTTTTTTCAGCCTTGCAATGGCATGGAGAATGGAATATCCATTTCCTCTCTGCAGTAAGTTGTTTGGAGATTTTATCATTTATCCTCTGTCTGCTGTTCTAGAAGCTAAATGACCATGAATTTACATTTTTTTCACCTTCAGCACTTTTAAAAGACCCTGAATCACTCTCACTATGGATTTACCTCAACTATTCAGCTTGTTAAAACAGTAGGTCAGACTTCCTGAGGAAGGTAGTACCACAGGTTTATAAACTATATGCCACCAACTATGTCCTGCCTGTAATTTTCCTGGCTTTCACTAATTCAGAAAGGTATTATGATACTTTCTTCTCTTCATCAGTTAGATTAGGTTGGATTTCTTCCTGGGAAAGAGGCATAGAGCCTCTCTCACATTAATTTACAAGGAGAATAGTCTCTCTTTGGAAACATCCCTGTGCTTCAGCAGCACCTTCAATGTGAGAAGGTCTCTTTCTTCTTCCCAGCTAGATTTTCCCACTTCTCTGCCCAAAGAAATAATTCAGCTTGTCATGGTAATAGGCAATAAAGAGGAGAAAGCCCAAGGTTGTACTTGTGATCACAGATTTTATTCTGATTGGCATTTGCTAGCGCAAGGATTCCTCTCTTGGGTAACTATGTCTAGCGTATTGAAGGAAGACGCCTATGTAGACTGGGAGAGCCCAGTCTGTGAACTGTGAACTTCAATGATGACTTCATTCTGGACTTCAGATTATTTATATGTATAACATCCATTGCCTTTCCTAAGACCTGTTTTATCCTGAAGATATTATGTCTTTCAAAAAAGCCTTTGGGAAGAGATAAACTCAGAGTTGACACATCATAAAGGCAGTCAAATCATTAACGGCCTAGCCAAATCTGCCTAGAGTGCCACTTGCTGCCCTTTAAGAAATGTAAAGAGGTCAAATGTTTGTCGAACAAAATTGAGCAGATCTGAAACAAAACCAAGATTAATACACAGGATTTGCACTAACCTAAAAAGGGATGGAAAGGGACTTTCACAGACAGAGATTAGCAGACTTACCTTCTGAAAGAGTGTTTGTACCTTTCACACACTGGAAGAGGAGGTAATTGAAATACAGCCACTACAGTTTCAGAGCTCAGCTCAGAAACTACAGGGTAGCACCAGGCAAATCTTTGCTGCTGAAATTAGGTGCCTTTAGACTGAGACTGATGCATGTTTGTCCATAACAAACCCACAGCAGAGTGTACAAAACCAGCACAGAAATACCCAGCATCACAAATGCTGTGAGCAGTTTTCAGTGTTCGTTCATCTTTGCCCCTTCTGTTTTGGTCTCAGCTCTCCTTCTCCAGCACATGTATATCTAATTTATACTGAAGTCATTTATTTTGCTGATTTTAAGACCTATTGCCAACAGCACTGTTGTAAACTAAAGAAGTCTTCAAGCAGCTTCTAAGCATTGATTACTAGGATTTTCAATAAATGTTTGCATGTGTGTGTTTGGCTTGCTGGAGGCCTGAGCACACTGCTCCTCCAGGCACCTTGATGTGCAC
Organism: Empidonax traillii; assembly: GCF_003031625.1. Taxonomy (NCBI): domain Eukaryota; kingdom Metazoa; phylum Chordata; class Aves; order Passeriformes; family Tyrannidae; genus Empidonax; species Empidonax traillii. The sequence goes on along the minus strand of NW_020955735.1, from coordinate 237,059 downwards.
CTAGACCATCAGAGCAGCATATGCACTTATGTAGTGAAATGCTGTTCAGTGAAGAATCGCAAATCCCAAGCAGTGTCATTTGTCTATTCCTATAAACTTTACTGCCAGAGGCCATCAATTTGGTAACACTGTGGCAGCCTTTATATCATGAAAGGGTGTTTACAGCAAAAGTCAGGAGACCGCTAATTCAAGCTGTGAGATTTTAATTTTATCCATTGGATGCCAATTTCAGAACAGAAATGGTGGTCCAAAAGATTGGCAAACCTTTCAAAACTCTGCCTTTCTTCTTCATTGCTTGGAATAATCAGAATCAGTGTGGCTAATACATAAATCCAATAAGCCCTGTATGTAAATTAGTTCGGCTACACAAAGGGCACTAAATAAAAAATATTTAACAAAAGATCTCCACAATTTATAGCTTGCCAGGCTCAGAGTTATGGCAGCAGAGTTTCTTGTTTTCTCTAGAATAGGACTGTAGAGTATTACCCAATGAGTACTGCACCCCATTGAGGAATGCTTGCCTGGAAATCTCAGACAATAAAATGTCATATTTCTTGCCTGATCTATAACAGAAATGAACATTTTAGCAGAGGGTCAAGAGAATGACATGCCATTACTGCAAAAATTTTCTCCTATGGCTACTCTTTATTGTCCCAGTGGGATTCTTCCCAGGATAATGATGGAAAGCTGTTTGCACATGAACTGCTTCCCTTTGAGATCTAGCAGGCTGACAGGAATCATTCCTGCTCTAAAGACCCTGAAGTCAAGTGAGCTGAACTCTTTTGGACTGGGGCTTCAGTGCTTTTCTATTGAAAAATGGCTCTCTATAGGGTGAAAGAATGGAATTTTCATAAAATCTGTTCATCTTAGATAAAGCAAAACTGAACTAGAAAGCAATTCACAAACATGAGAAGGAAAATGCAGGCACAAGGTGCTCTGTTTTTAAAGGACTCTGAATAAACAGCTTAATGATATTGGTATAATAGTGAACAGAAAATGGATGCATAAACTATGCAGATCAGACATAGATGTGCCACTTCCAAAAAGCAGTATGGGGACAGCCTTGCAACAATCATCACATGCATTACGTGTAACAGCTGTAATGCAATTTTGGCCCTGTATAGATTTGCAATTCAGGATTGGAAAAACAATAATTTGTTGTAATGAATTTATTAACAAACAAAATGGGGGATCTTCTCTTCTGTCACAGAGGTAAGCTGAAGGGAAGAGTGGTTCACTGACTCCTCAGTGGTTTCCCCCATGCAGAGGCATACAGGAGGAATGATTGGAAATTGCAGAGGAAGATGTTACAGAGCTGTGGTTGTCTTGGAGAAAGTTTTTGCTACTGGGCTCTAGATGAGGAGAGTGGAAGATGGGAAGAAGGCTTCCTAAACCTCTTGCTGTGCACCAAACCTTTGTAAGATGTGCAGGCACCCCCCTCTACTTCAGGTGCCTTGTACTCCATTGCCAGTGCCTCCAGGACAAAGCAGCAAGTAGACATACCAGTTGAAAGAGAGGCTGCCGCTGTACCAGTTATCTATTCATCCTGCTCTATCCTATACAAATACCTCTCAAGGCCTCAGAACCATCTGTCTCACTTCTCGACCCTACAGTCACAGTTCCTTCTGCATCCATCCTGGCTACACCACTTCACCTAGCAAACATGCTGCACCCACCTTACATCAGGCTCTTGGCTGTTAACAGCCATACTTGCTGTGCTGATGTGTTCCTGATCTCACAGCTTGAACAAGAAGTCCAAAACTGAGACTTCCTCGCTGCACGCTCTGGCGGTGGAGCAGCCAGGGGGCTGGCTGGCTACAGGTGATCAGTAATGGATTTCAAAGTGGAAAAATAGAGAAAGAAGTTCAGTGATCCCAAATACAATATAACACTGACATTTTTCTTCAGTGACAAAATCTGTATGTCTACAAGAAGAATTGCATATCTTGTTATTTCTAATCTTTTATGTCTCATTGTATCACTATTATCTAATGAATCTTTGATTATTATGAATGTGAAGAAGAACGCATCAGCCCTCTTCTTTAAAACATGCTCCACATTACAGTGAAAAACACAGAAATTGCCAATGTACTGCATTACCTACTGTCAGACACCCTGAGTGCTAATCCCCACTAAACCCAACTCTGATAAGAGCTGTATGGTGATTTTAGCCCTGAGTGAAGAGGAGTGCTCTGGGAGGGGAGGGCAGCAGGGCAGGGGGGCTATGCAGCATCCAATGAACAGTGTTTGGCACAATGGACAATTGTCTTCCAGGTGTATCCATTTGTCTCCACCAAACAACATTCCCCAGAGCACAAAAGCCTTCAGTGTTGGGACAGCTAAGCATAACAAATGACATACCAGACTTTTCTGAGGTCTTTGATGATTATAAGAGGTCTCTGTTCCACTGTTATTGACTTTGCTGTCTTTGTGCTATTCCTTTAAAATGGACTTAGTGTGTTGCATCATCTCAAGTTCTGGTGCAGGGCTTGTGCTGAAAGGTAGGGAAACAGGAGAAGGAAGAGGGACTGTGAAATAATTCTTAGACTGGCACTTTCTAAAATAGTCTGTTAGTTTGTTGTCTTGCTGGCTGCTGGTTTTGTTGTCTCCACTTTTTTTTACAAGGCACACATTTTTACAGAGTGAACGATCTTCATGCAGCTCCAAATAACCACTTATTTTGGTAAAATTTATAACACCAGATTCTACTTTTAGCCAGGAAATGCAAACAAAGCTTGGAGACAGCTTGTTCCCTGACCCCAAATTCATTCCATGTTGCTATAGCATCACCCCCTGAGAAAATGGGACCAGCTCTTTTCCTCTCCTTAGACCTGCTCAATGGGCTTTTGTCAGCTGTTGAATTATAGCATTAAAATTCAAATACTAGGGATTTAATGGAGGATTATTATGACACCCTGGTGCATTCTTTGTGTTGCTCTTGGCAACAAACGCAAGGAATGAGTGAAAGAAATAAAAACGAGGAGCTGTCTTGTTAAAATCATGCTGGTGCTACGACATATTTAGGAGGGAGAAAAATGGTTCCTTAACCTTGATTATTATTATTGTACCAAATGGACTGAAAACTCTTTTCAGCTAGTAAGCACAACTTGCGGTTGAACTCTATTTCAGAGCTGTTATCATTTTCTGAAAACTGGTTTTCTTCTACCTCTTGCACAAAATAATGGGATCAACAGTTAGGAGAAGGGCATTGCATCCATTTACTACTTTCCTTTGCTCACCAGAAAATAGCAACACTTTGTAACATTCCAGCATCTCAAAAGTGCCAGAGGGGTTATTTTAAAGCATAAAGTGTAATCTGCCTCTCTCAGAAGACATGCATGGTATCTTATGCATACACACTGCATAGGCACGACTGCCACATAAATGCTTAAGTTGCTCATGTTTTCTACTAATCTCTTTAGATTTGAGGAATGTTTTTTGCAAAAAAGAATCACCTGTTTCATAGAAGACAATAGGATTTGGTGTTAGGATTTAAATAGTAATTGCATTCTGCACTATATAGCCAGACTGTGCAGTGAAACATCAGAGAATTCATAAAGGGAGCCCACTTCTCATTGATCAACAGTTTTTCTCTGGAGAAACTGTGCTCAAATTTACCTCAGGTATAATGGCTCTGAACTATGCACAGGTGTATTTCCACTCTTTTCCTTTGTTCTATTTGTATTAAATATGTATAAAAACTAGAAGTATCTGGAATTATGAATATTATGTAGTTTTGAACAATCTAATACAAGAGTAGCTTGGAACTTTGGAAAGCAATTTAACATGTCCTCAGCAAAAAATATGAGCACAATATACTTGACATGGTGAAATTCAGATCATGAGCTGAAGCAGAAATACATAGCCAATTCCTGTTTGGTTGACTGATCACGTCAGTTATCCTGAACTCCTTTTTTTTGGGTAATTAGAACAAACCAGGGTATGCATATTAAATGTGACCCTGCACACCTCTGATTGTGTTTGGCCAAGAAGACTCCACTAGCAGTAAACATCTGACTAGTGAGCACAGTTGAGACAGAAGCAAGTTGGATAGACAAAATGAAGTGAGCTAACTAATGACAACAGCAACAACAACAAAATAACCTGATCTCAGACATGTTCACCTTAGCATTTAAATATAAAAAACCCTTTGAGTTAGGAAGAATAGGGAAGGGCTGCTCCAGTATTTTGTTTTTATTATTGAAAACCTGAAAACATTCCATTAAATTTTCTCTGTAGACTGCAATATACCACACACACATACAAACACCACCTCATAAAGATAGCTGGATTTTGAGAACTGTACAGAAACAAGAGAAGAGTGTTTTTTACACCCCAAAGAAATCAATGGCTGTGTTGATAAGTTCCTAGGGTTTTGTGTGAGCTTGCCTTGCACAGGAGACTGTCTACCTGTTTCAGGAGAGCTCCACTCACAGGGTTCATCTAGTCCTTGGCTGAGGATCAGAGCAGTGGACACCTCGAGGTGATTAAACAATGTGGTCTGTCCTCTTGAGGGCTTCAAATAGGGAACTGATTAAGCCCCAGGTGCTTCAGGAACCATTATAAATTTAAATTCATTTGAGGCATGCCCATTATGTCTTCACAGCTGTAAAGTGAAATCAATGGCAGTCAGCTGCTGGGAACTTCAGGAGAAAAGTTACCTAGCCTACTGGAAGGATAAAGAGAGAAGAGTGGTCTCCAAGGACGCTCAGGGAGGGGTAAAAATGTCTGAGAGGGGAATTCAAGGAAGTGTAGAAGGCCCCAGGCAAAGTTTTGAACATGCTTTTCCCATGCACGGGATATCTTTTATTTTCACAGTAAAAACATGCCTTCCAAAGTTCTTATCTTTACTGCTATCTTCCAATGACTACCTACAAATATGTCAAACATGTATTAGTCTGAAATGTATGATAATGTGTCTCAAATAACACCTGGCCTAGCCACCCTGGAAAATGTTGCAGTGTGTAATAAAAATTTCGGCTGTGTAGAATGAAAGTAATGACCGGCATAATGTGTGGAAGAAAATATATAACCATCAGGTGCAGCAACCTAAAGAGTGTGGCCTTGTTTTTGCAATTGATCTGTTTGCTCTGGAGGAGATGCCAGCTTTGGTAGAGAAAGTACCACATCTGGGAATAGGAATGTTTCTAATTTCCATTATGCCCATTTTAGCACCTGGGATCTTTCCTTTGTGTTTCTGTGGAGTACAGTAACCCTCTATTGTCTGCTTCTGGCTTTGCACACTGCAAAACGGCCATGTGCAGTAAAGAAACTTAAACAAAACAAACCACAAAACCCAGCAGCTATCCCATTATCTCATAAATACCTTCCTGTTTCTGTTTCCAGACCGTCAGGAAAGATCTTTTCAGAGCGCTGTGTGGCTGGAACACCTGAGAAATTTTCTTTAAACATTCCCACTAAAAGGCTTTAAGGTGAGACTGTAGCTCTTACAAATGTTGCTGGTCACACAAACATCAAGGACAGAGAATAGCTGGTAGGCTTCGGAAAACCATTGTCTTTCTACACTGTGCATTATTAAGTCCTGATAAATCCATTGCTAGTATTTTTTTCCTTTTACTTGAACATGATTACTTACTGAGTTTTGTAATACCTGAATTTCAAATATACATTTACTTTATGGAGATGGTGAGTGTTTTAGAGCCTCTATATTCTCAAGATTACTATCTAAGATTCTATCCATGATTTTAGAAATACCGTTTGCTCTTGAAAAAGTACTATTGGCTCGTGACATATCTCAGATAATTGCAAATGGCATAACTACCACACAGAATTAAGAAACAATGAGGTGAGAATTCCAAATTGTACCAAATAAATTTTTCTCTGTAATTTTTTCCCTAGCCTCTTATTTCTGGGATTATTAGAGATTTTCTCCAATTCAAATGAAATCTGATTCAGGACAGTAGCTATATTACAACTTCCAAAGCAAGTGATATTCCTGCCATAAAAGTTAACATTTCCTATCAACAGGAAACAGATCAGAATACTGTGGGAAAAACAAGAAGTTCCACATACCTGGCTGACCTCAGAGAAAATCACCTACTGAGAAGGAAAAAATATTATTTTCTTTCAGTAGGAGTCCTTTTTTAGTTTCTCATTTACATTTTTTTATTTCTGACAATGAGCCATGGCCACATTGAGTAACACCTGTGGAACAAATAAACAAGTCTATAATAAAAAAGGCCTTTATTGATGACAGAACTTTACTCTTTTTTGATCTTTCTTCTTCAAGAAATACAGTTAGAAGTACTAGTTGTGAACTTCCCAGTCTTTTCTGGACTGGCTTCAGAAAAACTTGGCAGGGAAGGGCAAAATGACAAAGCAAATGGAATTATCCTTCAGACAAGTATTAGACTACAAAAAAACTCCGAAGGTTTCCTGTGTATTAACATAAATATTTTCAATAGCTTTTGGCTATTTTCTGTTCTGTCACTGTCACTGAAGAGTAGCCAGCTTCTTGCCTCTTGCAGTCCAGAAGCTCATTCTACTCTAAAAACTTCTTCTTCCCAGCTGCCTTGATAAGCCCTGAAGAATTCCCTCTTCATGGCTAGGTATCTGATGTTATTCCTCTGCAATGCTAGTTGTATGAAATACATCTACTTTTCACAAATGAAAGCATTTACAACAAATTTTTTAATGGTTATTTTGTACATATTCCACAGGGATTTTAGAAATTTGTTATGAGGACAACTGCAATACAATACTAGCCACTGGAAATATATTATTTCAATGTTTGTCACTGAACATCTGACATTTAGCATACCTAAATTACATTAAGCACATTAAAAGGTGTTTTTATCCCTCTTTATTGACTAGTGGTTTTAGATTGCACTTAATATTGGAGATTTTCTGTGGCATGTCATAGAAGTTCATAAGGATCAAATCCTGTCTCAGATCACATAATCCATAATGAGAATGCAGACAAGAGGTAGCAGAGGAAGTAATCACAGGGTGGTGATTTGACTCGTTGAACTTTGTGAACAGAGTAGCATTTTGGGAACAGAATGCTGCTCTTGTTTGTGTGCTTACCAGTTTTAAAGCTGTCCTCAATTTCTTACTGCTTAAATGACCCATTTTACTTCCCTGCAACATTGTATGAAGTATTTGTCTACAGAGCTCCTGAAATCAGCTCCAAACTTATTTTACAATTTTTTTTCAGGCAAAAATTATTTTTCCAAAATGAAAACTACCCTTTCAATAAGCAGTTTAATGTTTTAAAAATTATTAAAATTATTAAAGGAAAAATGTGAATAATGTTTAAAATGCCATGAATTTTATGAAACTAAGAAATATAAAATGGATATGAAAACTAGTTTTCTTGAAAACGGCCCATTATTGGTCTCTTTTCATTCCAAATTGTGTAACCTATAGCCCATAATGTTTATCAGTAAAGCTCAGAAACTTGTAAATTCCTTTGATTTTTCCCATCTTTCTCAAACACAATAACACAGTCTGTGTTGATCTTCATTTTAAAGAAGCTGAGAGTTTCATTTTTCTGTGAAAAGTGTCTGAAAAATTGCTGAAAAAAATCTGTTTATTGTATTAAAATGTAGCACCATTTGATTTTTTTTATCACTTCTTCTTTCTCTAAAGCAGCATCTATTTCTCTAAAATGTTGAAATTTATTTGTCAGAACCAACCTTCTCGTTCTCATGCTTTGTGACCATGTTGTGATACTCTGAATTTTTTCAGTGGTTCTAATAAGTTGCATATTTTCATGTATTTTCCTTTTAATAATTATGTTTCCTTTTTATTTATTTGTTTTCAATTTTCCAGCTCGTGCTCCAAGGTCGTCTCCAAATTTGGTAGCAAAGTCAATGGGATTCTTCCTGGAAAATGTATTGCTTGCATTTTTGTTCTGTGATTGCATTCGCTGAGCCACTGCTAATATCCTGAGACCTTGGGGGTGCAATAAAAGCCTGTTTTCTGTTGCAATACTGTTTTTGTGCAATCCATTTCCTTCTGCTGAATTAAGAATGACATTATCTGCAAAAGGTTCTCTACTATTTTTATAATTTGGGGCTGATGTAATGGTAGCAATTTAAATAGTTCTGGGCAATGTTTTTCTTTTGTGTAAGCATGTGGTCTAATCTCCAAAAAACATGCACTGCTGATTATCAAAAGGGCTTCTTTTCTGTAGTCTTTTATGTTGTTCTTTAGCTTGTATCTTAAAGTTCTTTCAGGAGGACAACTAGCTCTGTTGCACTGGCTGTGCAACTACTCCATATCACTGTTTCTTTGACTTGGTGACAGTCATAATATTTCCATATCTCAAAACCATTTGCTGTATAGGGTTTCTCTCCCTCACAGTGTGTCTAATTTATTCCACCCCTTTTTTGTTCTTGCTTTACAAACTGTAACGACATTCTTCTATTGTTACAGGTCAGGCATTTCTTTTCCTCTGCTTTTAGTTGGCTTTGTCATTTGACCTGCAATATGTCAAATGATTTTTCACAAACATTTTTTTTCATTGTTATTGTTGGAAGTTTTATTGCACTGCTTCTTTGGCTATGAGGTCATACCATTAAAAAGAAGATTTTTCCCTTCATCTCTTGCTTTTCTGTTTAATACACTTTCATGTCTGCTAACATTTTCACATTTTATTGGAACTCTTCATATCACCCTGTCATTTCTCCTGAACAGTGTAATGATTCACGCTTATTAGGGGGCATTTCATTGCAGTTTTGTGTACTGCGGACATCAAAAATGAGTTCTTTATCAAATTAATGGGACAGTCTTGAGTCCAGCCTGTTCCACAGTATTAGCTAAGGGATTTCCTTGACAGAAAATCCATTGCATCAACTAGCTTTACAAAGAACTTACTCTTCTGCTTAGGTAAACCTGGGTTTCTACATGCAATACTCTTTTAAATTTCTCAGATATATCCATTTGTTTTCAGTCCACTGTGGATTTGGCATTCAGCTTTGTCCTAGTTATTCTGGTACATAAATCCAGACATACTGCACAGAAGTCACCTGTTTGGTCATACCTATCCTTCATTTCAGACCAATGCCAAATATTTCAGGTCAGTCAGCACCTTTGCTCCTCCTGCATCTGTTCTGGTATTGTTCAGTGTTACCTGCTTTGGACTGATCTGTGCTATCCTTTTGCAACACCCAGTAAAGGTCCTTCTGAGGGAGCAAGAGGCTCCAGTGGGAAGTTTCAGCAGTAAACAGGATCTCAAAGAAACATGTGCCTAATCTTAGGGTAGTGTCTACTCATTGTGAACTGGAGGCCCAGGTTTGATTGAGCACAACCGCTCTTGTTCCATCTTGCAGTGGGGTGTTACTTAGATTATAGGCAATAGTACTGGTTTTCATTTCCATTGATATGAGGTTTTAGATTAAGAAATACAGTTGTAGAGGGCATTTATTGTTTGTTGCATTCATTAGGCCTGCACCAATTATCAGGACATTCAAAATGAAAAATGCTGGTCAGAATCTTATCCTTATTTATATCCACTTCAAACCATTTTCTGGAAGGGATGTCATGGGTACAACTGGTTTTATAAAGTAGTTCCCTGAGAAAACAACAGCAGGGAAATTGGATTTTTCCTGGAATCATACTAAAGCTTTTCTGGAATCAGATTCAGTACTAAGAGTAACTCCAGATTTTAAATTCTGTTCTTGCCCAGATGGTTTTCAGCCAGACTTCATTATTTTTTGTGAGCTCATTTGAATTTTTACTTTTTTCTTCAATCTGCAGACAGCTGGAACATTAAACATAGATTTCAGCTCTTGTTTTTCTTAAATTTTTAGCAAATGTCTGTGCAGTTAGTGAGCCTGTTAATCTAGACTCACATAAGGGGCAACAGAAGAATTCCTCCTCTACCTGAAGTCCAAAAACAGGGACATAAAGACTGACCTAGGAAATCAAAATAAAATTTACAGCAGCAATTTCCAAGGAATGTTCAATAGCAAAGTGCTAAAAGCAGTTGTTACAGATAGTTTTGCCATTTTTATAATAATTTTTAAAGTGAGTTTTCAATTGTAATTGAAGGTCCTATTCTGCAAGCGTGACTTTGCTTTACTTATATTATGAGAAACTTCTTAACCAATTTGTTTTCAAATACCAAGTGAAACAGATGCACTCTCAGAATGGGGAATCCCTGGAGCTAGACATGAGCATAGCTACCAGGGTTTTCACTTTTTTTTTCTAATTTACCTGGGTTTAAGTTGTTGACCTCACTGATGTCTAGTGGTATTGAGTTCCTCAAGTTAACAGGATCTCTGAGAACATTTCCTCTTTTTTGACATCTGCTGCCCTTCAATTTCATCAGAAAACCATCTTTCTTGTATTATGAAAAAGGCTAAATATAAGAGCTCACATGCTTTCTCTATAACTTCACATGTTTTGGAAACAAGTGTCACATCTGCTCAGCATTCTTGCTCTCTTCACTGTTTCATACAAAAGATGCTGGCTCTAACAACTGCTGTCACCAGTTGTGGAATTCTTTCCACGTTTCGGCTTCCCCAGAACCGATGAGGGACTTCGTGTGAAAAGGTATTGACAGGTCTCAAAAGGAACCATTTGCAATTTGCAGGTCTTTTCCATGTGCTGTTGGCTCTCTCTTGAGCTGTTGATACAGATAGAGTTTTCTGTGGCTGACTTCAGAGGAATTCTTCTGATCGACAGGAAGGCTGGAATGTTTGCCTCATGACTCATCCTTATACCCTCTTTTCCTGCTCTTGCCTCTTTTATTTGAGCGATATCAGATAACATCTATCATAAACAAAGCAAAAGAAAGGGCTCTCAGAATTTACATGTCTTCATAATAATGACTTTCTCTCTTTGAGTACTTCCTCACTAAGAGGTGGATCAGGGCTATTCTATGCTGGCTTTACTACTCCTGCTTCTGAGCTGTGTCCATCTTCTGCTATTGCAAAATCAAAGATAGCTCTGACATACAGTGGTTGAACACAAAATGTTTTAAAGTCTAAACATTGTAAAATCAGTTATGGAAAAACTACATGACTGTTTCATCAGGAGAGAGAAAGCAGTTATTCATATTTAAATCTTGATTTGGAGTTCTGAGAATTCCAAATGGCAAAACATTAATGCCAATGAAAACAGAAACAGCCTTATTGACAGTTCCACCAAGTGACAATAAAAGGTTACAAATAATACTTGTGAGTTAATGAGTGATTAACAAGTCATTCTTTTAAATTATTTTTTCAAAAGGTCTTCAAAGACTTCAGATGGAATTTCATTTGAGTTTGGAAAAGTATTTGCAAGAGCAAAATTGCTTGGGCAATGGACAGGCATTTTGGTGAAATTTCTAGTTATTCCATCTGGTCTCTTGGAAATCTCAGAATAAGCTTCTATCTTGGCCTTTTTCTGATATTTTAAATGCAGTTTAAATCCAAGGAATTGAACAGGTAATGAAAACCAAAAGGAAGGCAATTCAGAATATTGCTGAATTTAGATTCCTAATCTTTAAAAGGATTTTTTGCTACCCCTAAAAAGTTAGATAATTTCAAAATTGTCCTAGATATCCAAGAAAATACTATTGCTTTTTCTGTGGCTGAGCAAAGAGAGTACACCTAATTAAAGCCATGAAACAGGTAGAATAGCTTCAGATCATTTTTGTCAATAATGTAGATTCAGAAACACATGAAAATTTTTCAGTTCCAAAACTGAAAGTCCAAAAATAGCACCAAAACCACCACTAAACTTGAATTTTGTTGTAGATAGTTCAATCACTGCAAACCATCAACGTTTAATAATAAGTTAACAGACTCTAGCTCTGACTTATTTTTGGCAGTCAGCAGTTTGGATACATGCACGCTGTTACAGATAAAGGTAGATGGAGTAGACTACTGAGTATGTTCTCATTTTTTTAACATGGATTAGGCTATGCAGAAAACAAAAACATTAGTTGTAGTGTGCTTGATAAATATTGGCTCTCCGTTGGGTTTAAAACCTATGGTGCTAAATAAAATATGCTGTTTCTTAGTGACATTTGACTTTCTTAGTGACACGATCCATGAAGGCAACTCCAATAATGTCATAATACATGGAAACAAGAAGAAAAAACCTCAAATTAAATGTTCCCTGGTGCCAAATAATTACAACAGGTTTTGACTAATTTTCTTCATTTTACCTCCCATTGCTATTTGCTACCTAACACTCAAAGTCTGTTTCATATTTTATGAATGCCTGTTTTGGTTTTTTTCCTTTAAATTTGGAAAATATTAGGTGTAAACATGCACAGCAGTTAAATAATTACGGTAAGAAAGATCTGATTAATAAAACATTTTCCAAGGCATGGAAGGATATAATACAACACTATTACAGAAGTGCATTTACATAATGTAATCCTTTACATGTTTCTTGGAAAAGATAATGGTTATGGATTTATTCAATTCATATAAACATTAAACATCAATAATCAGATTTTTGGATAACCCTCCAGCATCACATAATCTCCCCCTGCACACTGCGATATTCAGTAGTCACAGTTGCAAAGCTCATTTTGTTTTTAGTAATTCTCAATGAAGAGAGCTAAAACTGAATACAAAATTAACCAACTTAGCTCAGTGAAACACTGTATGTACAATTCCAAACTCTATTTTAACAAGTCCTATCTTGGAAAAAGTACTGTTGAACCCAATGAGGCTGTCTGAGAATTGGGAGAAAAGTTTAACTTACTTTTTTGTGGTAGGCTGATGAGTTTTGAATTTCCATGTTTTACAAGTGTTTTCCCTGCATTTCTATAGATCAGCAAAAAAATAGGATTAATGAGGTATGTCCTTGGTCTTTATTTTCTATATCCAGGTTCATGGCTATTTTGAGAAGAGTAGGATGAAACATCCCTTAGCCCGTACCATGACAACATCTGATCTTCTGAAATAGTGCAATGGGGTAGAGATAGGTTGAAAATTTGGCTTCCAATTCCCATAATGTTATACTGTGATAAATCTGTTATCATGAGGTATATGTTGTGTGCCTGCAAAATATTGCAGCCTTCTTTTGGGGACGAGCTGTTGAGCACACCACCCCATTGATTTCCCCCATGACCATGTAGCTTTGCTCAGGACCACAGGCTAGGTGTAATCTGTCTGAATTAAGTCATTATCTAATACATCCAGTAATGTGTTTTTAATCAAACAAATCTTCTGTTATGTGTTGCTTTACACAACATTGCCAAGCTCTGGGAAGTTCATGTTTTTACTGTTGACTAGATGCCAAAGATGTAAATGGTAAAGTAAAAAATAATTTATAAGAAGAGTGCATTATAAACAGAAATTCAGTTGGGACTCAAATTAAGTCTTTCCACGTACTTTAGAATTTTTACAATTGAGTTGTACCATATCTAGGTAGACGTCAATTAAAACTGAAAAATCTCACTGCAAAGTAATGGTTAACACTGCTAACAAAATAGTCTGAATGGAAAATACTCTGTAGAACAAGAAAGGAAAACATTGGTCTTATGAAGCAAAATAATTTAGTTATTCTTTCAGAAGTCCCATTATTAGGCATTGAGAAGCAGAACTAAAGTTTCAGGTTAAATATAAATTAATGGAATGTAAATTAAATATATAATAAGCGAGCAGTAGGCTGACTTCAAAGGAAAAGGCTTTCAATAAGTAACTGACTTAATGATATAGGAAATATGAATTGCACTCATGTTAACACTAGAAAATATAAGTCTAAACCCATCAAGTTTATTTCACTTTTTTGAATTGTCTGTGTCTAAATTATATTATTGTTAGAATTACATCATATTTTTATTGTTATATAATTCATTTAAGCTTTCAAAGTGGAGAAATAATGGTGTCTATGCCAAGCTTTCACCTGCTGTGAATAAAAGCGTCTGGGTTCTAAACTAGCTGCAAAAAGAAAGTTTTTAATGGAAATAGCAAATGACCCCTGGCAGTCACAGTGTTAAGAAATGCTGCTGTAAGATTAAGTTACATCTCTGTTCCCTGGGCACAATTTTACAAGTTATATAACAACAACCATTGCAGGATTACTCAATCCCTTTACCTAACCCTAATTGCATGCTTAACTTGTGACTGCTGTAATAGTTCTCCCTTGCCATGTTCAAAGAAGATGTCAGTGACACCACCAAACCCAGATCCTGCTGCCTGCACAGACCAATAATGTTCTGCTTTCTATTACCACCCACTCTAAGGGACATTATTTTGTTTTTCCTTCTCTCCTTTCCTAGTTGGCAACCAATTCCTGCCCAAAATGATCTACTGCCGGAAAAAATCTTCACAAATAATAGATGCATAAGCTACAGGTACAGTATGTACGTAATTAATTTCTTTGCATTTGTGTGAGACAACTACCCAACTGGAGAAAGACAGAATAAGACATGTTAAAATGCACGATACAAGAGTACTTTTTTTTTTTTTTTGCTTGCGTTTCCTGGAAATCACCTGCACAGTAGCGGTAGATCTTGAATATTTTTGTATATGGCATAGTCTTTAATATGCAGAACTTGACAATACCCAGGACAGCATTTTCCAACCTGTCTACCTACAGTTAGGCAACTGAAAATCTGTTTAAAATTGTGTCAGTGCTGTGATTTTTCAGAGAGCAAATCATCTGCTAGATCTCTGTTAACATCTGCTTAGTACCACCTTTCGAAGAAAACATCTTACCCTGCTGTCAAAGATACAAGGCAGCTGTATCTCACTGTTTTCATAGTTGGGAAATTATGTAACTACTGACTACTAGTAGTAGCCCTCCAAAGTCCTTGATCTGGCTCAGGTAAGTGAGCCCAATGGGCAGGTAAGTATCAAGAGACAGTTTTCTTCTGAAGAAAAATAATTGTTTATATACAGGGAAATATGGCTCACCTCTTTTAACTCTTCCAGTTCATGTTGTAAAACTTTTCCCTGAGGGCAAAAATCCAGCTGCTACTGGACTGCTCAGTGTGAAGTCAGATCATCAGCAGTGCAAAGACACGAATTCAAGGAGGAAGACTCTCTGCCATCCTGTGGGCCCATGTTCATCTAAAAGCAACCACATTCAGTGTAAATATGACTGCAGGAGAAATTCAGCCCACATAATTTCACATTTTGTCTGCAGAGTCCTCTCGCTGGCAAGTCAGACTGGATAAGCAATTTAGCTACTTCATGGCATGTTGTATGTCATACAACAGATGGAGATTTCTCAGAAATCTCTCTAGCATGGTTTCAGAATGTGAAACATCTGCGTGAAAGGCATTGGATACGTTAAGAAGTTAAAAGGTCTCCTAAGCAGTGCACGCTAACAGATTTGGTTGCTAATGAGGTAAAAGGCAGAAAAGGATGCAGCATACTGAGAACATACTGTTACCTCTCCTGACTTGAAAAGTTAGCCTAACTCAGATATTCCTCCTAACCTGCAGATGGATCCAGCAGAAGGAAAATTTCATCATGGAGATGGACAAAGCATGAAAAAAGAGTGCTTGCTCACTGTTCAAAAGCTTCGTACCCCAAAACATTTTGCTTGAAATCATACTTCCTTTCCCTCTCTTCTCAATTTTCCTTCATCTTAATGTTACCCCTAATTTTGCTGTTTCACCCTACATACATTTGGCTACCTTTATTGTTTTCTTCCTCCTTCTTACCATCTTCTGTATAACTTGATGTACAAGTGGTAAGACGCTGAAGGAGCAGCTGATATATCTCACGGTGTTTAACCTGTGAGGAAATTCACTAATTTCATTTTTTCTCTGGTTCTTCTTGCAGGAAAGGGCTTCTTGTTTCTACTCAATACAGCAAGAAAGTATCTGTATAGCACTATGGTGATGGCTGTGCACTTCTACATTAATTGAAAGCTGACAAATGAAACATAAAAAGGAGCAGATTTTAGGAAGATAAGGTTGATTGTAGGGGAGCAATGTGATAATTGGGAAAATCTGGGTCAAAAAAGTATCCTCTGGTTTTTATTCCTAATATCAACAATAATCCTTCTAATGAATGATTACAAATTTCATCAACGTTTTAAAAAACAAAATGTCATAATGCAGAGCTACAAGATCTTCATAGGTGCAGTTGTATCAATAACCTTACAGCTTGCTCTCAACACTTTCACTTTGTGGGATCACTGGCATGGGCTGAAAATATTGCAGTCAACTGTAACCTGTGGATTTGCATCAGTTAGCATATTAAAGAAACAGCCTGTATTTGGAACAAGAGGGTCCACACTGTCTCTGCTGGTTGCACAAAGTATTCAGGATTATGCTTGTCTCAGTAGGAAGTTGGAACCAGAGGAGCACACTCTGTTCTTGTTAAAGTCTAATAGTGATATGTGGTATAATTTTAGTACTGACCACTTCTTGTGTCTCTAATAATTTTCAGCAGTGGCTGGGCAAATTACTGATCTATTTGTTGCTAACACTATTGCCTGCTCACAAGTTGCTTAAGGCAGACTTCCATTTCCTCAGCTAGCCCATTATTTAAATTACAAGATGCCTTCGTAAGTTATGCAATATATTTCCTTGAAATACATTGCTTTCAGCATTTGTTATTCATAAATCTTCTCCTGGTTAGCTAAATTGTATGATGCTACCTCATTTGCTGTACTGAATAACTTACTTTTAGAAACAAGATGGAACTGGAGTAAGACAGCTTTAATTTTCTTCATAAACTCTAACACAAGCCTTTGCATAGATGTACCTTAGTTACAAGGCTTTCATTCCCTATAAAAAGCCACAGTATGCCTTTTGTGGAGTGGTGATAGTTTCCATCAGGCAAAGGTTTATATCGCTTGAACTACTCCAACACTAAGCAAAGGCACTAAGCTATTCAGTCATTCACTGCAGTATAAAGACTGGGGCCACATACCTTGATACATCACACCAAGGTCTGGACCCAGCTGAGACCTTAAGGAGCTACCAAAATACATATAAGACCCAGAGAATACAGGGAAATCTGTCTTGGTACTAATCAGTGATGGTGAACACCAGTGAGAGACGTCTGCCTGAGGACCGATGATGTAAATTGGATGCTGCCAAAATCACTGCACCTGCCACCAGAGCAACATGTGTTTGCTCTGCCACTATCTGGAGGACGTCTTTGCATCACAGAGCTCAGTATGTTAACAAGAGCAGGGGCTAATGGGAAAAGCAGTTGAGTTGAAAGGGGAGAGGGGTTTTGAACCTAAGCTGTCTGCCACCACTGACATTACAATCACTCACAGGTGTCAGTGCTGACAGCCTTCAGATAAGTACAGCAAGATACTCAGATTCTTTGTTCTCATTCAGACAAACTCCTCCTGGCTCCAAAGCAAGTTTGAATGGAAACTGGAAAGGTGCCTGGTATTTTACTTAAAGCTAGTAGAGCTGGAAATTGCCTATCAGCTTCTTAGGGAACATCATAACATGTCTATAAAGGTTTTATCAAAACTACACAGAAGCAAAGGAGCTACAAGAAGATACTTATCCTTCATGAAAGATTAATCATAACAAAATCTTCCAGAGCTTGTTTCTACTGTTGATTTCATGTCTGCTGTCTCTGAGTGTGCTGCAAAAAGTTTAGAAGACTCCTGTGAGATAGTACCAATCTCCATGTCTATATGCTGCTTCTCAGCAGCATTACTTCATAGCCTAGATATCTACTGTCGACCAGAAGCACTGGCCAGCCCATGAGACAAACATAGTAGTCAACAGCTGATTGCAGACATCTGCCTTTCTCAGGAGCAGCATTCAGCTCCAGTGTTTGTATTAAAAAGCTTTTGTGGCTAGACAGCAGGACTGACTTGCTCAGAGCTTGATTATGGTAACAGTCCCCCAAGGCAATGACATACGACTTGAGAGATGAAGCAGGTTTACTGATTTACAAACCATGCTCCCCCTCTTTTCTACCAAACAACTGGAGTGTCTAAATGCACCTTAAAAAGGGGGTGAGCTGTAAGGAAAAACAAACTCACTTATGAAAAAGTGCCAATTGTTCCTTACTCTGCCTCTGAATTTTTTTTTCTGTCCTACTTGCACTTTTAGCCACTGTCCCAGGCAGGGGACTCACCCCAGGACTAGTCCCAAAGGGCACTGAGATTGAGCAAGACAGTGGTATCCTCAGTCTTTCTCTGAAAAGTGAAGTGTCATGCTGGCAGGATCCTTAAACGAGTACACTGTGTCAGCCTTGACAACACCGTGTGCCTGGCCCATGGAAGGGCTGGCCTTTTGAAAGCTAGTATTTCTCTAACACTACATTCTTTCCTAAGCAGCAACAACACTATACAAGGTTTCCTCAAGACTCCAACAACTGGCCCACGAAGTGGTCCAAATTTCTGCTACAAGTCTAATTCATAGAAATTTGAATATTTTCCCCACTGGCTTATTTTGCTTTTTAAGTACTGTAAAGAAACTTTACATCTGGTCTCTGTCTGTCTGTGCTGGTGCAATTAAAGCTGACAAGCTGTGGCTCAGCACTTTTCCCCTGGTGTTTCTCTAAGGATTTGATATGGTAATATCAGAGAATGCCATTTACACACAGTAAAACTGGCAGAGATAATCAGTTTTCAAATTATGAATTTACTTTGAAAACCCAAAATAAAGTGGAAGAGCAAAGAATGGGGGTCTGCAACATGATCTAAAAGCTCAGGAAAATATGATTTGGTGGCAGTAACCCTTGAAACTTCCATCATCAGTAACACTTTGCCTTTTCAGGCTGAGACGTGCTAAACTGAGTCTGAATTATTGAAAATGGTTAAAATGTAAGAAAAATTTTCTGACATATTTAAACTTTTTGACCAAAATTTTGTTGCATCAAACTTGATTTCTGCATACTAAATTCTGGTGGTCTTGCTTATATTGTTTAGATTTTCATGAATAATTATTTTGCCTGCTCAGCATTCATTGTTCAGGAGTGGGATTTGCATTTTTGTCTCTGACTGGAGTGCTGAAAGTTTCTAAACAAATTAATCATTTGTGCTTAAGTACCTTTTTTCACTTACAGACACAAATGAAGAACTGACATTTTTTAAACAGTGACATGAAAAAAAAATTCTCTATGTGAATATGATCAAGGAAGAGAATTACAGAAAAACTGAAGGCTGGAATGTGAGCAAATATTCTCCAAGTCTGTGTTTGCAGCAATCAGGTATCTCTCACTACAAGAAGGGCAGTCATTCCATCATGTAGTAAAAGGCTCTCAGGTTTAATCTTTCAGTATTTCTGTGCCAAACAGGTTCACATAGTTTGGACAAGTTTTGAATAAGCATCAGTCTTTTGAATACTTATCTAAGACAAACTTCAGAAAACTTTCAGCTGCCTGTTTTGGAAATAATTAAACCTCTGAGCTAAAGCCAGTGCAGCTGGGTTTATACAATTTTCAAGGAAGAGAATTATTACATAAAAAAACTTATCAATCCGTTTTAAAGAAAGAACATAGAATGCCTTATTCAATAGAATGAGTTTCTGGTTTTGAAACTATGATCATAACAAACATTATATTGTATGGCATTAAGTACTAAACTAGCAGATAACTGTCTACAAAGGAATCTGTCCTTTTTGAAATCAGAAATGCAGGCCTCAACTCTTGCTGCACCTTATCTAAAATTATACAACACAGGCAAAATTAATGCTTTTCTGTTTTTTCTTGGAGCCTTTCCTCAGAAGAAATCTCACCTTTTTCAGTGGCTAAAGAGTCAAAGGGAGTTGAACATATCAGATTTTTGAGAATGCCGGAGCTCCATTTACTTTTTTTCTGCTGGTACTAATTGATGGTGAGGGATTTTACTTCAGTCTGATTTTACCTTTACCTCTACATTCATCTTGCTTCCTTGTCAGAGTGACCTACCTCACTATAAAAGTGGTACAGAAGTAATTTACTGAGTGCATGAATGAATTCACAGCTTAGATTAAATTGTTTGTGTGGACTGGAGTGCTCCCTTCAAAGAATAAATGTGTTCTCTTGACAGCTTTCCCTTGTTTTCTTTGCTTGAAAAGCCAAGGAACGGGGGAGGTAAGGCGTGAGTCAAAACCATGCAGAGCTGTTCAGAAGATATCATGTCTAATTATATAGCAGAAACTGCTTTTCATTCTGCAGTAGAAAGATAGCAAAATCTTCCCTGCACTTCTGATAAAACTGAGTTCCAGTCTTTGATTTTCTTTGAACTGGACCTCAGTTTAGTTTTTCATCCTAAAAGCTTTCAAGTCAGGTAAAGAATGGACTTTAACTCCAACATTATCTGGTTAATGCATTTTTTTCAGTAGGTTGTGTTCTTCTTAATTGGTCTTTTTTCCATGAAACACACCGATTTAATCATGTGACTGGATGTACCCCATTACATCATTCTATTCTTAGCTGGCATCATTCTATTCTTAGCTGGTGATTATTGTATCTATGCTTGTTTGTGACATAAAGACAGACTTCTAAATCTTGTGGGTCAGAGATACTTACATAAATGCATGATCATGCCATTACCTTCCCCCTAAAAAACAAACAAACAAACAAAAAAAAAAAAAAAAAAGAGAGAGAGAATATCAAATCATGTGTTTGGAAAAATGAATAATTTAGAAAAGAAAACCTCAACTTTGTGACTTCTTCCCCTCTGATGTGTGCCCTTTTCTTCTCTGTAGTCATGAGGTACGTCACCGTCTATATCACATTTCATTTTCCTCATTAGAAAACCCTGCACTGTTTTAATTCACTTTGATTCCAGTAGAACTGAATTTAAAAAATTTTTACATTTTTACTTTTTTTCTCGCTTGTTCTGGGCAAGTGAAGGCCCACCTTGATGAAGGTTTCCTCAGAGTCACACTGTTGGTCAGGGCCAGAACAGAGCTCAGAGCTGAACCTCAAGTATGGACACACAGATCCTGTTGGGTGAGAGAGAGGGTGTCAGATGGCAGAGGACACCTATTCCCTTGGCATCCTTGCCCAACAACATATCTCCCTTTTTCTCATGTAGATGTTCTAGGTACTTCCCAGTGACCTCAGGGTGAAGAACTGCAGGTGGGTGGTACTGAGTTACTCAAACTCACTCCTCTGGGAGCTCATCTCCCACAATGTCCTTGTTCTCCCTTACCAGGCTCTGCTGCCTCCCACAGGCCAGCTCTTATGCAATTCCAGACCATTATCTCTTTCATAGTTTTTTTTTTTTTCCCAGTTATTGAAATCAGAGGTGAGATTTTAAAAAACCCCAAAAAAAACCCAAAAAAACCACAAAACCACACACACACAAAAACCCCACAAAAAAAAAACCCCACCAGAAATCATAGCTTGTGGGACTCTTCTGGAATTGGAATGTTCCAATGTTCTTTTGAGATTAGAAGTGCTTGGTTGTTTGGTTGTCAGTTTCTAGTAGTAAAGTTGTGGGGGTTGGTTTGTTTGTGGGGTTGTTTGGTTTTTCTTTTTTCTTTTTGTTTGCTTGTTTGCTAAAGTACTAAGTGTTGTATTCAAAACTAGATCTGAATTTCAAAACAAAAAGATCACAGATGTTCATCTGGAGTAGAAGGATGTCTCTAACAGAATTATTTAAGTATCTCCATCTATCGCGCCTTAGTTATATATGGATTTTTTACCAAAAGACTGTTGAACACTTCAGGTAGATGGATACTTTGACAAACTTTGAAAAAGCCCTAAACTTCTAGATATTTATCTCGTCCCAATTCCAAACCTTCACTCACCTCCTCTTTCACATGGTTTGTTTCCAGTGCTTCAGTGAGTATCTGTCTTCAGGATATATTATGAAAAAGGGAAGGTAGGTCACAAAAGTCAAATACAAATCTGGTTTTAGCAAAGACCTTTGATCAAAAGCATAGGCAACATAGGAAGAGATTAACAGAAGTTACCCTTTCCTTGGATTCACCCTTTTGAAACTGCACGGTTTATGCAACGTCCCATACACCCTCCATCTCTGCTATGAACTAATACGACATTCACATGACAGCAAAGCTCAAATTTAGCCCTTAAAAAGCTGCTTGCTGAGGTCTGAGATGACGTGAGGGGAGTAAAACCTCTCTAATGCCTAAATCCTCCTGCTGCTTCAGAACAGTCAGCACCTCATTAGCCTTAGCTCTTTGTTTAATAGGAAATGTCAGCTCGCCACAGGAAATCTTCTGCACCCAGTGGCAGGAGCATCTGTCTCCATCTAGTGTTCATCCCTCTGCATTTGCAACTCAGCTGCCCCGCAGTGGAAATTGCCAGCTGAGAAGGGGAAACACTTGGTCACTAAAACC
The DNA here is from genome assembly GCF_003031625.1 of Empidonax traillii. NCBI lineage: Eukaryota > Metazoa > Chordata > Aves > Passeriformes > Tyrannidae > Empidonax > Empidonax traillii. Next base: position 214,918 of record NW_020955735.1, on the reverse strand, counting down.
TCCTCCTCTTACCCGTGAGAAATCAGTTACATGCTTGCTGCAGTCAGAGGTAGCAGATGACATATAAACCTTCATGCAAGCTGTGTATGAGCACTCACCTCTGCCTTGCCCTGAAAGAGTGGAAAGTGACAAAAAATGGTTGGAAAATCTTGTCTTTTTAACAGTATTCCTCTGCCCATGGCCAAAGTTACATTCAGGTTCTTTCTATTCATGAATGCTGAGGAAGTTTTTAGCATAAGAAATGAAATGTTTATTTGAGAAAAAATATCATGGAAACATTTATAGGAATACTTTCCACTGTCATTCCCAAAGTACAGGATAAGAGTTACTCAATTCGCCTCATAACGTGACTGTGAAAAGAAATGTCACACCCTCTGTGGGTTGTGAAATCAAGATAATTTTCCCCCAAAACCTTCTGGGTAGTTTGAAGGCATTTGAAGTGAAACCAGGGACAGACTACTAGCAAGACAACCCTCGGCTCCAGAGGCCCTGCATTTTGATGTATATCTTGCCCAATCATTTCTAAGAAGAGAAACCTGTGTACAAAGTGCAGGATAGCCATTTTGTGCTGGTAGAAGCAGAACTTGAAGGAGGTGGTAGGTCACACAGACACTTTTGGGAAGAGAATGAGTCCTTTCAACTTAGAGTCCTAGAGGGTCCTTCAGACTGTCTAGCTGGAATGGGGCCCAGCCTGGTGCCACTACTGAAGAGGTATCACTGAGGCTAAGCTGAACTGTCAGCCACAGAGACAACATCTTGAGAAACCCAGGATGGATACAAACACAAATTCTTAGCTTTAAAATCAGAGGTAAAAGATAGACCCTCAAGCTCAATATGTAGGGGAATGTATTGAGAGCCTTTGTGGGTCCCATGGTCTTTATAGTCTTTGTTAGTTCTATAATCACTAGTTGAAGGAAATTAGGCCCTAAGTCTATTTCTTAACACTCCAATATTTCAGTAAGTGGAACCAGTTCAGAAATCTCGAAGAATAGTTTGAATGTCATTGGGATGAACCCAGAAGATTCCGGTGACAGCCAAGAGAGGCAAACAAGGAAGCCATGGAGTTCCAGCAGTTAGTACTGGTATCAACTTCCAATTTTTAAGTACTGTCTCTAGGCAAAACAGATTTACATCAACTGTTAACATGTTCATGCATTTCAGTTTTCTTATCTCACAACTGAAGGTCTTCCCAAAACATATTAAGACAGTTAGAGGGACCCACTGCCTTTCACGAACCAGAGAAGGAAGCCCAGAGGACCTCAGCAGAGGAAAGAATTTAAAATGAACAGATTATCTGGTCTATGGGAACCTATTAGACCTTCAGGAAGTTCTGAAAGTGCCAGGGTATAGGGAAGTGGCACACAGGATTCTCCTGTAAGAGATGTAGGAGTAAAAGAAACTTCAACTGCAGCTTAGAAGCAGCAACAATGCAAGATTCCAGGAAACAACATTATGTCACATTCCTTTTTTTATTTGAGAACTTGGTCTCTTTTGTTCATACTCTCTTCTCTACTGCTCGCTTTTCCCTTATTCGGAGGACTCATCTCAATTATAATATTCACCACTGAGTTCTTGCTGACCTCCAGTTAATAAGAACAAGACAAAGACCACCCATGATCTGACTCATGAAAATACTGCAAGCGCTGCTGATGGAAATGTTAGTAAGTGAAAACAGGTTAAAGCTGTCTGTAGAAAAAGATGCACCAGCATAGCAATATTTGGCATTTCATGTACATTCTATTTTCATATTTAACTTCTCCCATCTGCCTACCTTGCCATTCCTCGGACTAAAAAGAAAAGTTTTCATTTAGATTTTGAAACAGACTTTGCTGGATCACTTTCACCATGAACATTCCTAGTTAACATTACATATGTCAGGAGGTATAGTTTCCCCTGGGTGTTAGGGGTAAAGAAGAGTGTGAACACAGGTTTAACAAAGTTCAAGGGCTGAGTTTAAACTTTATAATAAAACCAGATGAGTTTTTCATACTTCTGAATTTCACAATGACAGTTTCACATGGTATCAATCATAAACAGGCACACTGCAAATGAAGTTGTTTTGGTTAAGCATCCAAAAACTTGTATGCGTTTACAAGACGCCCTGGTTTGGAAATAGGCAAACATTGTCATCAGATCTGGATTTCCTGAATGTATTCCAGGGATCTTCTGTATCAATCAGCTCAGAAATGGTACAAAAAGAGTGTCTCCATATTCATGTAAATAGTTGGCAACAGGCAGATTCAACATATGATGTATTCTATTTGTATCTAACACTGCTACTAATACTAACCATTATTAGTATTACTACTACAACCAGTATTGGTGGTGTGTTTATATATGTACACCCATATGAACACAGTTCAAAATGTTTGAGCTCTGAAGCAAGTCTTCTTTTTTTTCTTTTTTTTTTTTTTCTGTTTTGTTTTGTTTTGCTTTGTTTTTCCTGAACTACAACACACCTTTGTAAGCAATGACAGTTCTGCTGGGTAAATAAGTACATACTTGTGGGTATATGTATAATTTAAAGTAAATGTTGTGCTCAGTAATAGGCATTCAGTTCTTCATATTTATCCTTAGGATATTAAAAGCACTTGCAGTGGCAATGCTTTCTCATACTACCAACGTATCTTCAGTCCTTTCTAGTGAAAACATCCCTAGCCATGAGAAGGCAGTCCATTTTCTGTGGCAATTCAAATCTCAGCTTCTTTGCTAAAGCTGTCCAGAAAGATTTTCTGGGGTAAGAGACACCTGATATGGTTTTGGATGGGAACAATGATAATGGTAAAGATGGTAAGGATAATAGAAGTTAGCTTTGAGCAGTTTGGATATCTCACAATGCTTCTTCCTTCAATTGCATCTATTCAGTATACTAATTCACATTGGGCCAATTTATACAGACAATCTTCGAACAGCTTCCATTTTGAATGGAAGCTTGAGTAAGGAAGCTACTCAAAACTTGAGTAGCAGGAGTACCATATGATTGCCATGAGTTAACTAGGATTTTAGGACTTCAGTAGGGAAATACCAAATTACAACCCTCTCCACAAATCCAACAGTTCTCTTAATCAGCATTGATGCCACGAATCACTAATCTGTTTAGTACTTAGAATGTCATATATGGCTTTTACTATTTTCATGGCAACTTTTCTATCCTGTACTGGTAGGCACAAGCCTCTGAGTAAGTTTATGTGTGATATATGAAGGCAAAGTGACTCAAGAGCAGCTCATGAAATAGTGACTGGAAAAAACAATGTCTATGAGAATTCTGCCCATACCTATGAGAACTGCTTGGACTGCTTTTCCCAGACCAATGAGCCCTGGGCGGCAACAGTTTGAAATGTTGAAACCAAGAGCATTTTTGAGGGAGGTAATTTTAGAAGAATGTCTTGAAACTGCATTTTGTAACTGTGGAGAATGAAGTGCAGACTTATGTGGGTGGGTTAAGACTGTTGGAATTAGGATGCATCCCACCTAAATTCAGATGTCTTCGAGGAACTTATTTAGTCTAAAATGGTCATTTATATTTCCTCTGTCAGCAATGGAGAGAGACAAGTGTATGTTTAGTCTGTATGAAAGACTTCTTGGTGACACCTATTTTAGGATATGATCCTTGTAAGTGTCAGTCATTCCCCACTCATTAGTACCTAGAAAACTAGATTAGATAGGATAATTATCCTTTAAGTATCTTGACTAAAATTAGGAAAGACAAATTCTTCTTTTCCACCTTTCAGGAGAGGATACTAACTCTTACATTCTGTAGCCCTGAAGGTTGTAATATAGCAGTACAGACTTGCTTCTTGCTGGTATTTAACCCTTGCCCTGGGTTGGTCTGAGGAGATGAGTTGTAAATAGGCAGGCTGTATCTAACAAAATGATGCTGTGATCTCTTCTAATCCCAGGAGATGTTGCCTGCCTCCTTCTCATTGGAGACCACAGGTCTTTAGTTAGCTGCACAATATCTCCATTGAATGAACCTCACAAAATATCAGTGCTTAACAGATCCTCATCATTGACACTGTAGTTAACTGCATACAAATATTTTGTTCAATTTCATTGCCACTTTATAGCTCCCAAAGACCCATGTGTTGTTCCATATCTTAAACCCAGATTTTCCTATCAATTACAATTACTTGTATCGGGCCATAAAGGATTTAACCAAAACATCTGAATAACATGAACAAGGAAGTTGAGTCCTACAGTCTAGGCAGGCATGGTTATGGCCAAAGCAACCACGTTATTTTGATCATAGGTGGGGGAACAGCAAGGAATATATTAAAAATAGTGCCTTCTATCTTCACAAGAAAAATGTTTTGAGCAACTTGTATCTTCATTCCTTAAATGGACAGGCCATTCAGTCACGACACTGATATCCTGCGGCACTAATCCAAATCACTGCCTTTTGAAAACTCTGGTATAATTTCAGACAGGGAGCAGACTACCTTTGCCAGCTTTGAAAGATGACGAAGAAAAAGAGATCTTTGTCCAAAGCCTCCTTTCTCTTAAGTAAAAAGGAGTTGTCAGAACCAGAAAAAAAAAAAAAAAAAAAAAAAGGACTAATCTTAGTAGTTCTGTAATCAGTACAGAGAAATAATCATCCCCTAGAATTTTATCCTAGATGGGCATCTGGCAAAAGAAAGATGACTCAGCTTTGGAGATGTCGGTTTGTGCCAGGGTGAGGAGCTTAATTGGGATGAAATAACTTATATGAGAATATGTGTCTAGCAAAACTGGGAATCAAACTCAGACTACCCAAACCCTGACCAAGTGGTGATATCACAGAGACACCCTTTTTGATGAATTACAGTTTGGCTTTAGAAGAGTCACTGCTATCATCTATATCTAATTAGCTGTGTTTGTTTTAGCAGTGAAAGCATGTGGCAGATTGTCTGATTTATTATTTTCAATACATCATGCATAATTTTTCAGTCCATTGAAATTAAATATGAACAAAACCAATATTTTAAATAAAACTAAAATGACAAATACCAATGTCAAATATTTGACAAATTAAAATGGTAAATGAAGGTCATGTTAAGTCAAATTCAGTGTTTAAAAAGTTTTGTAAAGAAAGCCTACTTCATATTTAAACATTAGAATACTTTTAAGCCTTGTTTAGGTTCTTAACAAAATTAATTTAAAAAAAAAAAGCTTTTTTAGTAAGCCTTTTTTTTTTTTTTTCTTTCCTAGCAGGAATGAATCAGTAAAAGAAAGGTAACTGTGCAAAACTGAGCTGTGGCATCAAATCAACAATTTTTTCAAAGAAGAGATGTTCAATGAAGTCTAGCATAGTGGAGCTGGAGAAACTGAAAAATGGTTGACCACAAAAAGGGAAATTAAAAATAGCCAACAAAATTTATTTATGTTTTGATACAACCTATCTGGAGCTGTGCCTGAGCCCCTGGGACACCACAAGGGTATGTTCCTACAGGAACAAATGTCATTGTTGTCCTTCATTCCCTTCCTCACCATGAGTAGTACAAAAGTCTATACCCAAAGGCTGAGTATCTTCCAGCTGCTGGTGTTAAATCTACATAAGATGAGTGGTATGGTGGCTTTCAAAACTATCCCTGATTCCTGGGGCAGGCTCCACTTGTGAGCTGTAAAATGCTTGCTCCAAGGGTGACCAAGGTTGCCTTGTAACAATTCTGGATCTGCCTTATGACAATACTCTTGGAAAACAAACAGCATCAGTGCAGTTGCCAATTTTCCTGTAAATTTTTTTTTTGCCTCTGAAATAACTTCAGTATCTTTGGGACTATGACAGCAAGTGTAAGTATGATCATCTTTCCAGAAAAGTGGAAAGAACATATGGGTGAATGTTTTGACAGGGCATAACTTACAAACTGGAAAAGTAGATTGCATATAATTATCTGGATGTCATCATCCTTAGGAAAACTTCTGGCATCTTTTCACTCGAAATGTTTGCTACAGCCTAGCCTCCATCAATGATTAGAAAACATTTTGTGATGCCAACAGATTGTTTGTGGGAAGTTTGTAAAGTAAACTATAATTGATGTAAAAAGGGAAAAAAATCCCTTCTAATCAGTTCCTCATGCCAAAGATTAGCAGTGATGTTGACGTGTGCAACATAATCAGTCATAATCAAATCCTAGCTGGAATAGTACCTCAGATGTTGTTAATTGTATTACTATTAGCCTAAATTTGATTTACCCATTAAGTGCTGATGGAGGAAGCAGGAACTTGTTCAAGATATTGTATATTTAGCACTAGCAGCCTAATCAAATGGATGGAGATACATAGTAATTGAGCATACACAGTGAAAATGCCCATAGGGGTTGAATTTCTTGCCGCATTGTCTGTCACGGAGAGTTTGCCTGATCCTCCCTGCTTCTGAGCTTAAAGATTTCAAAATGTAGCTGAAAATAACATAATCTCTACCAGATATTTGAAGTATACTTCCAGGATTTAATTGTAAATTATGGAAATCCCTACATCATTCTTGTAGTACTTTGTTAAATTCTAAAGGCTTTTCCTTAAAAAGGTACAGACTCCCTGATATTTCTCTTGGCTTTTCCATTGCCCTGAGATTTAGCTAGTCTGCTAACGTGTGCAGTTCAGCATTGTTTCAACTTATAGGATTTAATATCTCTTTTTGAAGTGAAAATATGTCTTCCCTGGAACTTCCATCAAACATACAAGGCCCTCTCTGAGACCTCCCACTGTGGCTAGGAAATATTTTTGCAGAAGTTCTTGGGTAATGCTTACTCTTCTCAACTCAGTTCATAACACTTCTTTCCCCATTTTGTTCTATACTACATTTCCTGTTTCTTCCTCATTTTTACCTTCTCTGCAATGTTCTATCAATGCCCCTTGTCCAAGACTGATGAAATAATATATAGAGGGGAAAAAAAAAAAGGAAGGCTAGATATTTTTTATTTTTAAAAAAAGGAAGAAAAATTGGCAAGAACCCTTTCGAAAAGGTAGCATTTTCAGGGGAGTTGCAATCAATTCTAATGAATGTTTCAACATTTGAGGCTTACACAGTTTAATATAGTGTCAGTTCATGATCATACAGCTGTTCACCACAGACATTTGCTGTATCTGGGCTCACTCTTGCATTTCTCCCTCTTTTTATTCCAGAGAACCCCACAAAATAGGTCCACACCCTTGCAAGGAAAGGCAGTTTCAATGTTTGTACTTTTCCTCCACAGGTGGGCTGTAGACCAGTGCACATGACTGAGACCTCTGCATGCTGCTGGAGCATAAATGGAATACAAATTACTATGAGACGATGCGTAGTCTCAAAAAGTACCTTCATCAGGGGTGAGGTGATGGATAGAGCTAAATCCAGAGGGTATTCATAATTTTAATGTAAAAAGCAGCTGCAACTCCCTGGATGGACTGAGGTTGACATACCCCCCAGTACAATGATAAACATCTGCTCAGAGAAACAGAATGAAGTGCAGAAAAAAGTGGAGACTATGTGCACCCCTTCCCTTGACTTCTAATCCCGGAAGAATGGGAGAACACTGTGATACGGAGACCATATCGCACCTATCTGACAAGAGAGGATCAAGATGTTCTGCTGCTGAAGCCAAAAACCATATTGAACCCCCTCCTCAGGTGCCAAACCACGACCACACCCCCCTTCCCCCATTAAATACACCAATCAGAAATAAAAGGTATTTATGATGAGCCACTCAAACTCCACCCAAACATAAAGAAAATTTGTATAAAAGCAACTTGGGGGTACGGGGAAAGTGGGAGAAGACCTCCACCAAAACTGCTGGGATCAGTCGACAGGCTGAATCCATCTTCTCCTTGCCCAGAGGGACACCTTGGGTGAGAAACATGCTCTACATGCGTTAAATGCTGCTTTTAGGACTAGCGCTTTTGCTTGTACTTACCCCACAGCACATTAGTAGATTGCTTCATATTAGACCTTGTGCTTGCTTAATATATGTCAGGAGATTGGTTGAAAACATATTTTTTGCAGTATCACCAACAACCTTCAAACTTACTAATCTGTCACAATTTGTATTAATTGTGACATAAACCGTTTAAGTGAGTCCTTACAGTTGCTGACAGTGGATAACACCAGTTGCAGGACCCGCTGAGGGGTCTTGGCTCTGTTGAGTTTCCCCTAACAAGAGAGGCTGAGGTACACTCCAATCTTGTGAACCTGTTGGTAAGGGTCTTCTTATGAGATGCTGAGAGACTGTCGGACACCAAGGTCTCAACTTTCCTGGGCAACCAATGAGCAAAAATCTAAATTCTCACCTTTCCTGTGACCCTAGGTGTATGTAAACTTAACAACCAATTAGGGAAACATAACAGTAGCTGGTGTTCCTTGAAGGAGGAAAGTTTGCTACCAAAACTCTTTCTATCATAGATTAAAAATTCTCATAAACCTGATGAAGATCATAGGATAACAGAGATGAAACTGACAAAATAGATAATGTTAAACTTTGCTTCTACATGCTGCCTTGTCATGTCTTAGCTCAAATCCAAAGTACAGGGTGACAGTACATGCCCCTTCTATTGTCAGATGCTAGCAAGACATATCATCTTCTTCATAAGATTACTGCATAACTAGTATCTCATTTTGATCAAGTTTAGAAATGGAGAGACCTATTTTTCTGACCAGATGTGAACACTTTTTGTTAAGGAGGTATCATTTGACCATTTCTTCTGGCCTATCAACTGTATTTTGGCCCTGTTTTCCATAGTAGTGATATACATTTTGTATTTCTCTGAGATTAGAAAACTAAGGCAGCAATGTTTTGCATCATGCCTCTTACTACTGTACTTCTTCTACCAGATCTAGGACAGAACACGTATGAATGAGACTAAAGGTCCAAATAGCCACTGTCCTTCTTCAAGAGCTGTCAATGCAGATAAATAAAGTATAAACATAGAGGAAGGAAATAGAGGTATTTTCCCAGAAGAATCTACCTCCCTATGAGAGTTGTGGTCAAGCACCTCTTGAATCAAACATGATACCTTTGCATGTAAATCATCCCCTGATGTGTTTTTCTCCCAGACTAATGAAGAAAACAACTGAGTTGAAAAGGGAAATGTTCTGTTAAATTGAGTTCCCTACCCCTCTCAAAAATAGTTTGTGGAATTTTTGACTTTGGTACTACTACCTATAGTGGAAATTACACTGTGCATCAAGACAAGCACCATTCTAAACAGGGGTAAACAAAGTTTAGAACAATTTTTTCTCAGCTTGTTTTTGTGAAAATGATTTTTGGTTTTTTGTTTTTTTTTTTTTTTTAGATTCAGATTTAAACATCATCTTGCATAAAGGAAGAGGAATCAGCAAGAAAATTATTTGTTAATACGTATCCTTTGTTTTCAGAAAAAAAAGCCTCTATACAGTCATCATTTAGAAACATGGTTGGTCTCAGTTTTGCTCTTGAAACATGGATTGAGTCTCCTTGCCAAGTCATTCTTTGCTGTCACACATTGTACTTGTTCTGCAGTCAGGTGGATGTCTTCTGAGTATCTCTCTGTTTACTGCTATTATGCCAGTGTACAACAACAATGTCCAGGTAAGTATAGCTTAGCACAATTCATTCTGGGTTGGCTAGCAATCATCACCCCTTTGGTACTTTACAGCAGTAGTTACCTACAAACTCTCAAGGCTCTTATGCTAAATCTTTTCCTTTTGGTTGCCAGTTTACAAGATCTTTAAGACTGGTGACACCACAAATGGGCCAAGAGACTTCTGTGCAATCCAGAATGCTCAAAATTTTCTTGGATTATCTCAGTATTTAGGGCTTTATTTATTTATTTATTGTGCTGCATAAATTTAGTCATTTCTGGTAGAGAAATGGCAATGCATAGTAGAGAAACAATAATATTAGTCTTAAATTTTATACCATCTGTACTGAGATACATGTTCTCACTGCTACAGCATATGATGCTTTTTATCCACATAGATCAAAGAACTCCTCCGTTACCTGCTCAGCCCTTCATCCCCAAACACACTGATCTGTACCAAAACTCCAATGTGGTTTTAAGGTGTCTAGATCTTGGAAAAGAAAGTCCCTGTCTATCTACTAATATTTTTTCTTGGCGCAATTGTTTTTACTTGCCACCAAAATGTCACTCGTGCTGCAAGAAAAGGGGCTGAATTACCACCGTGAATTTCTGATCTGTCTAGCAAGCTATCATTAGATATTTTGTTCCTCTTTTGTAGTTCTTTCCTCTGCTACCAGCCAATCCAGGGGAGATCTACCACAGCCGGTGTTAGCCATAGGTCAGTTATTGGACTGCGGAACACTAGGCAGTGTGATTGTATATACAGGTAAAAGTGGAAATAGAAAACAAACACAAGGACACCATTTTACTGTGTGTACCTGCACATAACTTTAGGAGAAGTCAGTACATGCTGTTTGGTTCGTCGTGGAAAGCAGGATTCAGGAGTTCTTGAGTCATCCACCAGGGAAATGGGATATCATAATTATCTCAGTTACTTCATCCTTTTCTTCTGCTACCAAATACTAGACTACCTACCTCCTCTCCCAGTTTCACAGACTCACTCCGAGGATAGCAGCTGCTGTTCAAGATGTTAAGAAAGTCTTACTGTCTGCACTTTCTAACTTTATTTTTGTCTCCTGTTTGTTAGTGTGAGACACATAATTTTGCAGACTTCATCTCTAAAGTGAATACGACAAATGGGTTTCCTGTCAGTGTCCCAGAAGTGGCTTTTGTGCTATATTTTCACAAATGTGAAATTTTCAAAGTTAGGATAGACTATGTTTTCTCAGGAACACAAATAAAGGAGGGAAAATTAAGAGAAAAATTAACAATAAATCTTTTAAAAAGCTTTCTTCTGCAGAGATCAATGAAATTTAGTCTGAAGGAAATAGATGGAAAATTCAGTTGTCCCGTAATGAACTAAGAATTTTTAAAGAGCCTGGGGAAATCAAGCTGAGAAGCTCATCCTCTTTATTCAGTTGCTGGAAAGAGACAGATGCATTTGCAAGTATTTAGAGGACTCACACAGATTGCTTTCAGTGCTCCCCCTGTTCCCTGTTTAGGAAGTCAATCTGCTTCCAGAGAGTGTCTACCTCTTCCGAAAGAAAATGGAAGGTTATTTCTGACCACTCAGCATCCAGTGGTCCAGCTGTGTCTGCTCTAAGATAATGGAACACAGTCCTGGCTTTGATGTACTGAAGCTAAATTCATTGGTTTCCAAAAGGCAATCAATAGAGATTTCAAACATAATGAAGCAGCTTAAATACTTAAGTATTTCTGAAAACCAAAAGGAAAAGTTTGGTTACACAACACCTTCTGAAATCCAGCCTCTAGTGTGCCAGTGCTGGTGGTGGTGGCATGCAATCTTAGATGAGATTTTTCCAGCAGTCCTTCATGACACTTCCTACACTTTGTCAAGTCTGGCTTTTAGGCATTCCTAAAATGCAGGGAGATCATACAAAAATCTGTGCAATGAGGAACTTGCCATGTGGTGAAAGGAACTCAAACTAGGTCCCTCCCTGAACAAAAACAGACGGAAAAACACAGACAGACCACATCAGTGCTCCATGACCTACATCAAACCTCCCTCTAAAACATCTCCTAAACCAGGCAAGAACCACATCAGAATAAACTTCCTATTGCTGAGATCTGTCAGACCAACAGCTTACAAGCATTGGGGCATGACCCAAAAGTGGGTCACCAGAGGACACCCACTGGGTTTCATCCCACCAATTGAAAGGGCAGTAAATCCCTGTGGTTGCTAAAACCAAGCTGGAATTTTAAGCTCAGTGAGAAGGAACAATTCTTTCCCTCACCCTGCTGTAGCTGCCCTTGCCCTGGATTTCATCTTATCTTGCCCATAGCAAAATAGATGACCTGCTCTTCAGCTGCCCTCTCAGCTTCCAACTGTTCCTCTTCAGCACTGACAAAATGCCCACACGATGCCACAGTGGTGTGTCAGAGTAATGCTGCTCAAGTGCCGAGGATCACAGAAATAGCCCTGTTCTATTCCTATGGTTTGTGAGGCAAGCAGCCTCCATGGCTCCTCACCTTGCAAAATAGGGCATAGCAGTTTCTAGGGTCTCAGCTCATGATTGAGTCTACCAAGCCCATTCAGTCACATGATTATGTTTCCATACATTAATGGTCAACTGCTCGTAAAGTAGGACCATGCTCATATTTGGTATGACATTTATAATACTTCTATTTTTGTTAAATAGAAGGAGGATGATGTGCAAATGCAGGCACACTTACATAGCCAGAGATTTCCAGGCATCTAAGAGCATATGAATAAACAATTTAATGGAAAAACTAGGAAAGTTGCTAAGCCACCAATCAAACTGAGAAGTACAGCGTTAGAGGAGACTTTTAGGTTTTACCAATTAGAGCTGACATTTCTTTAACTGATAAAGAACTATCATGGCATTTACATAAGGGCTCTCCCCATGGAACAGATGGGAGATTTTTCTTCCAGACTTTTTTCTAGAGGAACAAACCAAAATGCAGCCATTTCTACTTTATAATAGGTGTTTTAATCAGTACCAACAAGAAAAATGAAAAAGAGTAGTAAGAATGTTTACTTGCCTGGAGCACTGTGTTCCTGTGGCAAGTGCAATGCAAATAGAGAGTGAAAAGAGTGTTCCTGCTCCTGTTTATATTCTGAGGAAATGGTCAGACAATAGTACAAGAGGAAACAAGACAGCCATAGCGGAAGCAGGGTTTCAACACACCAACCATTATTATGCTTTTCCTTGAATATCATTTTAGAAATCCCAAGGCAAATCCTGCTCTATCACAGCTGCTGGCACCCTGCTAGATTCAGGTAGGACAGGGATGGTTAATGGCATTTTTGTTAGAAGCAGAGAAAGCAGTGTTAGTTCCCTAAAGTGAGAATTGTACCTAATTAATACTGCATTAATTAAAAAGAGCATTTATACTGCTCTTTTCTTTACTAAAGGTCTTTAGACTCTAGTATCAAGCATTTCCTAGATTTTATGCTTTTAACTTACTGTGACATCCTCAGCAGCTGTAGCACAGATAAAGTTATCTTACAGATAACAAGCATGCATGTGCATAATTCATTTAAATTCATTCCTCAATTATCTCTCAGTAGTAAATGTTCTTAAAAATTAATCATTCTTTCTTTTGTGCTTTGCTCTAAAAATTCATACTTTATTTATCAGGAGTCAATAAAAGCTTTTCCAAACATTAGGATAAATAAATATGCTGGGGCAGTTTTAAAAGCTTTCCTTAAAGGAATTTGCAAGTATATACTTTGCATGACTAAGCTACTCTATTCCACTACTAAGCTCTGGATGTCTACACTTACACCATATAACTGTGGCTTAAAACCACCCTGCCCCTTGTCTGACATCTCTCCTGCTGTGTACACATGCTTGATGTGGTTTTTATGGTGCTCACAAGATATTAATGAGGTCTTGATGTGTTTTCTTGCATCAGTGATATAGTAAAACTGAGACTTATATGAGTGTTTTCATTTGATTTTTTTTTTCAGGGAGGGATCCGTTTTGATTTCCTGTCAGTTGAATGCAAATATCCTCATCATTGCTGGGAACAGCTTATGAGTTCCTGGGATACTGAGAAAAACAAGAAGAGCAAATCCAAGTTTTAAAAATATTCTGTCTTTGGAGAATTAATTAAACAAGCATTTGATGCTTAGATTATTTTTTTCTGAAAGCCAATTCCTTTCTCAGAAGAGCTCTGGAGTCATTCACAAGCATAATGACACATGCAACTCAGATCTCTATGGTATTGACTTACAGAAGTTAGACAGCTGCCTTGGTAATTTGCCAGGAACACCAACTACCTCCCTGCCACAGGATGTATAAACAAAACAAATTCAGTTCAGATCTCCTGCTTTAGGAAATCTGGCTTTTTTGGGTAGTGGTGGTAAAAATAAAACTTCTGTTCCTTACCTACTAACTCCCCAGAACAAGGAGCAGGGAAAAAATCTCATTCTTGTGTTCTCTACACAATTTAATTAGCTACTAGAGAATATTCCTGCACTGTCTTTTAGCTGCCTGATTAGACACTTTAACTCTGCTCAGTGTAGACACTGCAGATTAATTGGAGCTGATTTAAATTAAAACTACTGTTACATTATGCTCAGTTGAGCAGATTTTTACTGAACCATATTAATGCTATTTATTTATCTTCAATACCCAGCTCTGGTTATATTTGAAATGAAGTGCTCAGGAAGTAGGTTTTAAACTGTAGAAGATTTGTTATCGTGAATTTAAACCCCAGAGGATGGCAAAACTCCATATTGTACTGACCATGCCATACCATGCTGTGTCATACCATACTATCTTAATTCCTTCCACTGCCCAGGACAGGCATTGTGCTCAGTAGTATTTCTGAGTCTGAGGTCCATTGTACCTCTTGGAAACAGCACATAGATTAATCACATTCAGTGTTCTATTTTATACACGGGATCTGTCTCACCTTCCTTAAGTTTCAGTGTCAGCTTTCTTATCCCACCTCCCCTTGAACCTGAGAAGCATAAAATGGAAGGAAGAACCATAACCAGACACATAGGTACGGTATACAGTGTACTTTCTCAACTCTTTGGTGCAAAGCTATCATGGAGTTGCCGAAAAGCATGATAGAAGACTGTTAGTTACTTTATTCCAGCTACTGTCATAAAAAACAAAAAGCAAACATGCTGCTTTAAGTAAATGCTAGTAAAATATCACATTCCTTCCTTCAGTAATAAATTAAACAGTTTGTGAAAATATTACAGAATTTCTGAGGATTTGGTTTCTCATAAAGCAGTTGGACCTACAAGTTTTGCAGTTTACGGCATCATCTTCACATCTTTTGAAGTAGAGTGTAGTGGTTAGTACTTAGTTGGCTGTTTTTATCCTTGCCCACCTCTCATCACAGAAGCCTACTGGATGGATAATCTCAAAAAGGAGAGAAATAGAAAGTATAGATGTAATACAGTTGATAGAAGTGGAAATTAATAGGCAGGAGATCAGTGATCTAATGCATATTCATAGAAAGAGGCTCCCTCCGTATGTTTCAGATCTATGCACTAGTTTCTGTGCTGATGCAGTGCTGTGGTATTAACTATCCCAAATGAATGAAATCCTGTTTTCTTCTCTCTTTGAAGTTGTGATATGACTTCAAGGGGAAAAGAAAAATGCTGGTAGAGATTTTGTAAGGCTTACTGCAGGATCTGTAAAATTAGTCATTAATAATATTAATTAATAATGAGATTTACATGTACAAAAATATAAAAAAAGGACTAGGGTCTGTTGCATAAGAAATGCTCATTAGAATATTAGGTTAGGTACAGCACTGGTCTTCTGCTATAGGTGTGGAGCTTAGGACAGAAAACAGATCAAACGAAGGTCTATAAATTCCGAGTCCATCTTCCTGAAAAACAAGAGATCAGGCCAAATCGAAGTTGATGCCCAGTGACTTCAGTAATTAGATCATAATCTTATGATAGGAGGCACATCACATAGTAAACTGAGCTTGGGCCAAGAATAACGAACCGAGATCTCATTAATTGAGATTCTGCAAGTTCTAAATTTTATGAAATCATCTTAATGTCATCTCTTACCAAGTAGCAAAAATAATACAGTGAAAGTAATCTGTATTTGTAGTACCAGACATGCCTAGCATACTTCCTATGAGCCCTTGGAGCTTATAAAAATATAAGCAAATATTTGTTAATCATACCCAAGTAATTTATTCTTAGTCCTTTCCAGGATTTTTTCAATAATAATAATAATGGTGCTCTCTCTGGAAATTTTCTATTACACACAGAACATAATTATTGAGAAAGCTATGGGAATGTACATGCAAACATGCTTTGCAAATCTGCAGAAAGTATGGACAAGGTCATAATTTAATAGGGAATAATGGAACAAATTCCGATCCTGCAGAATACTTAAGATAACTCATTGTCCTGTGCAACAAACACAGTGCTTCAGTGAATGATATTTTAAGAATTTGTGAGCAACAGACTTAGGTAGTTCAAAACTACTCTAGAAAGTCTGTAGCTATGTCAAAAAACCTTTACACACTGCTTACCTCTATCTGCTGTCCACATTTTCTTTGCTGGTATTCTTCTGGTCTGATCCTTGTAAAAGTTGATCCACCAAGGAGAAATGTTGCCTAGAGCTGTAGAATAATTTTAACAGGAAGGAGGAGTATGTAAACATTTTACAGGAAAAAGGAGTATATCATTCCAATGCCAATGAGCAAAGTGAGAGCAAATTTATGTAAATACAGTCCAAGTCACAAAATTTTATAATGTTTGTCTCTGAAAGATGCATGAAGAATGAGCTGTAGACCGAATTATGATCTATCTTGGCATCAACCACTTGGTGTGATAGGGAAAGATGTAAGTTATGCGAATCTGTGTAAAATTCAGTCTGCTTTTTATCACAACATTTTATCAGGAAATCTTTCACTTAGGGATAGTTTTCTGGCCTATCAGACATTCTCATATGTAAGAAGTTTTGCTACATTTCAGGGAGAAGTGACATCAGCAATGACTGCATGAGACTAAAACCCAGCAATAGCAACAACAAAAATCATACTCCACAAGCTGGAAGAGTACCTGTACAAAGATTATCTGATTTCTTAGACTGGGAATAAGATCACACTAGACTTCCTGCAGAATGTCAATTTGTTTTAAGCATGTTGTTCTCTCTTTTTTGTTTATCAGGCCAAAAGTGACACATCTTCCATGGTAAAGGAAAAAGTACAGTTTGATCACAGGTTCCCTCCTCTTAGGCAACGAATGCCTGTGAAGCTAAATGTAAGCATTTCCTTCTTTATTTCCAGACACCTGAACTTGAACTAAACAAAATGTAGAAATCTATCTGGAAAAAACCAGTAAATTGTAGTTTTGTCAGAATTTTGTCAGAAATAAGGAATACTTTTCAGCTCTTCTCCTTGAAACTGGCATCTCCCCGATGACTTCAGGATGAGAAATGAATTCTCCTCAGGGGTGACTAACAGAGGACAATATTTTGTGTCCAGTGTTTCGGGTGCTAAATGATCTGAGATGATCCAGGGAGCTTATTCCAAACCTCTCCTGGCACCGTCACCCTCTGTAAAACTCCTGGTGGAGCTTGTGACCACAGTCATATTCTACAAACACTTTGAGTAACTCCAAACTAGCTCTGCCAGGAAATTTATGATGTGACTTATAGGAAATAAATATTTTTATGTTTGGAGCATTCTGCTTTAGTTGTCAAAATCAGAAGAGTCTGGAAATAAATAATAAAAAAAAAAAGCAGAACCACAATTATCTTGGCTCCTCCATTAACTGAAACTGCTGAGTGAAGTAACAGTTAGGGTTTTATCCTCAGTAGCAAAATGAGCAGATTGTCAGGTTTCCTGTGAAATGCCTGCTCTTTTATGAAACCACACTAATGAGATGTGTATGTGTATGATGTGTAGCACTGCTTTTAACTGGTATGTTATGGGCACCTGTATGCCCCTCTGCCTATGCTGCATGTGGGGCACAGAGGACAGGCACACGCTGACCAGCCAGGGCCACAAGTCAACAACAAATCCCTCCCTGGCACTCTGAGACCAGTTAAGGAGACCATCAGTGGGATGTGCAAAGGTACCTGAGATGTTTAGCTCCCTTCGAAGTCACTCAGGTTCAGAAAAGAGCAAGGTACATGTGGAAGAATACACTCTCAACCTTTATCTCAGCATGTGTCAAATCTGTTTTTCACCTGCCCATTCAAAATGCAGTGACTGCAAACAGGAAGGAAACGCCACCTTTCCATTTACAGCACAGCAGGATCACATGCCAGGCCTGGTAGAAGAATTTCTCCACAAAATGTCTGCATAGCAGCGTAAATAAATAACAGATTTTTGTAGTTTTGAATTGCCTTTTTTAAAAATTGGTAATTAACTGACCTTTATGAATGTAAATTATGTATCATAGAAACTCAAATATAGTTATAAATTTCAAACTTAATTTCTTGAAATCAGTACAGCCAGTGATAATAGCAAAAGAAAGAAAAATGTTCCTTCATTGTGAGAAAAAAAAAATCACAACGTTTTACATTTACATGAGTATTTTACATTTGAACATACCTCACAACCCTGAAAAGTGGCAGTCATAATAATGCTACAGATAATTGTATCATTTTCACAATAATGATGTTACTTGGAAGCAATTCAATCTTTTGACAAAAGCATATGGCATCTATGATCTCATTATTCATAAATTAATGTCAAGTCTTTGATTCAGTATTGAAAGAGCCATATGTTCAAATATGTTTCTTACAAATCCAGTGATAATCAACATGGACATTCAGAGTAATAATATGAAGATTTAAATACAACAAATGTCATGAAAAACTGTAAAATCTGGATGCTTATCCTGTCTCTGTAACTAAACCATATGAACTTGATGCATTTAAAAAGCTGGTCTGGAAATACCACAGAAACCAATATTCCCATAAAAGAATCAGATTGTATCACTTATAAATTGTTTACTGCAAGGTGTCTTTCTTTTACTGCTCGTGTTGCCAATGTTAAACTAACCTAACTAAACGGTTAAACTAAACGACTGATTAACATTTAATCAATGTGTTTATTACTTCTGAGTAAAGTCACATAAAGATTAAAAGCAGAACAAAGAAAACCCTGTAGCTATTGCTCTAATATTCAAGATTTTTTCTGTATAAAATTACGTTACATCTTAATTAGCACCTATTTCCATGATCTTGGACATATCTGACATTCCCACATGTAAAGTTTTGCACATATATATAGCGGTTGACCCTAGCTGACACCGGATACCTACCAATGCAACTGGAGAGAGGAGAGAAAATGTAACAAAGGTTTCATGAGCGGAGAAAAGGACCAGAAGAGATCACTTATAGGTCACCATCACAGGCCAAACAGACTTGAAGTGGGAATATTAATTAAATGTATTACTAACAAAGTCAGAGCCAGATAATGAGAAGAAATTCAATCTTAAAAACACCTTTCCCCTGTCCCTCCCTTCTTCCCAGTGGTCCAGAGAGATGGGGAAGGGGGTTATGATCAGTTCATCAAAGGTTTTTCCTGCTGCTGCTCAGGAGAGGAGTCCTTCCTTGGCTCCAGCATGGTGTCCCTCCCACAAGAGACGGTTCTCTATGAACTTCTCCAATATGAGTCCATCCCATGGGCAACAATTCTCCACAAACTGCAGCAGTGTGGGTCACTTTTCCATGGAATGCAGTCCTTCAGGCGTAGGCTACTCCAGTGTGAGTCCTCCAGAGGTCCACGGGTCCCCCAGAGGACCACAAATCCTAGCAGCAAACCTGCTCCAGCATGGGCTCCTCTCTCCAAGGGTCAGCAGGTCCCTGTCAGGACCCTACTCCAACACTGGACTCCCACGGGGTCACAGCTTCCTTCAGGTATCCACCTGGTCCAGCATGGATCTCCTCCATGGGCTGCAGGTGTTCATCATGGGCTGCAGGGGAACTTCGGCTCTGGCTTCTGGAGCACCTCCTCTCCCTCCCTCTCCACTAACCTTGTCATATGCAGAGTTGTTCACACATTCTCACTGCACTCTTCCCTGGCTGCAATTTCATCTGTGCAAGAACTGTTTCGCCTTCTTAAATATATTATCACAGAGGCATTTCTATCATTCCTGATCGGCTCAGCCTTGGCCAGCAATAGGTCCACCCTGGAGCTGCCAGGCATTTGCTCTATCAGACATGGAGAAGCTTCTGGGAGCTTCTCACAGAAGCCACTCTCGTAGCACTTCTGCTACCAAGACCTGGCCACACAAAGTCAATAAAATATGTTTATTTTGTAGGTTGTTTGTTGTTTCTGAGCTCCTTTTTTCTCTTTTTTTTTTTTTTTTTTTTTTTTTTTTTTTTTTTTTTTTTTTTTTTTTTTTTTTTTTTTTTTTTTGTTAATTGGAAAGAGCATCTAAGTTTATGCAAATGAAAAGGAAGATCACCATGTAATTTATGGGTGTACCTGGAATTTCCCAATGAGAATTGTCAAATGAAGGGTTTAAAACAAATCCATAAAAAAACAATAAATACAACATTGTAAACATTACTGAATAGGTCCATTCCTGCCACTGAATCACAAAATTGATTAAACAATCTAGACATTTTCTTTTAAAAAAAAATCCCTAGGGAGTTTATGCATCATATTTGCCTGTGTTTTGTATCGCCTGTAAGTCCTCATCTAATGTGGTATCTTCCCCCCAGCATACTCCTTCCCCAGACATGTGCCTTCACCTGCCTCCCAAAGGAAGTCAATCAGCTTCCAGCCCCAATTTACAAATCAGAACTACCAGTTATTTGTTGCTAATCAAACACACCTTTTCTTATGACTGCATTTGTTCTAAAAAACCTCAAAAGAGCTCAGGTTGTTCTCAGGTTACAATATGGATAGCACTGATGAGAGGGCTTTAATTTTCAAGGTAAAATGTTCATGTAGATGCAAAATCAGAGAGCAATGGGCAGGATGTATGTACATCCCATCAAATTATGTGACCTGGGCATCAGTATGTGTTAGGAACTTGACTTCATGTACAAACAGAGCAGCTGACTGTGAGACAGAGGACCATAAGCAAACTCACAGGTACCTGTTATTCTTAGTCAACTTCAAGAACACCAGACATTTTGTAATAAAGCTGTGCACCAAGTTAGACTGTGCCCAATAAAAGTTCCTGAAGGTGAAACAATAATGGTCTGAGGGGATTCAGGCTTACCAGTAAATTACTGTGTGACACATTTTTCTTGTAGAAACAGTTTTCACCAAAAAAAAAAAAAAAAAGGACCCAAGTTACTGCCAGGTTTGATCTGAAAGGTCAGCAGGTCAGAAACCCCTCAGGACAGTCTATTATGTTTCTCCCTTGCTGAGCAGGTTGCCTGCAGTGGGACATGGATGTTCCTGGATTATCAGACTGCAGACTGAGTCTCCTATCAAATGGCAGCCTTTGGTCCACACAGTGAGTGTGCCATTTAAGTTACATCTCAATGTGTTTTCCATGCAAAAGGTGGTATTTAACTTTGGATCCACCCTGAGAATCCTTACAGGGCATAATTAGAAGGGTTGTGTCTTGCCCAAGGTCCCACCACCCCGGAACCATGGGCAGGCTGCAGCCTTCCTCAGGATAGAGTTTCCAGGAATCTCTTTGATGTGATTTACACTCACAGAGGCACACGGTATTAGTGCAGAGGTTTAGACCATTCACAATGTTTGTGCAAGTGGGCATAAGGATGAAAAGTCTCTTTGTTGCCTACCCTACTCTGCTCCCACACTCAGCTTTCAAATGTGGGTGCTGGACTCTGATGGCACTTTTCAGCACCTACAATGACGTGACTGATGCATTTTAGAATCAAACTGTGAAGTCTGTTTGCCCAACTGAGATACTTTGTGTAGAGCTTCATGTTTAAAAATTCATCAGATGTTAAAAGTTCAAAGTGGTTTCAAATGATCTGCATCTCAAAAAGGAGTCTACGAGTGAGCACATTATAGTTTGATTTCTTTCTATCTATCTCCCGTCTTAATTTCTTTCTATCTCCCATCATTGAAAGCTTCTTAGTTAAGTTTCCTTAGTGAGGAAAAGGCAACAACAACTTGATCATTCACTGTATCAAATGTGACATGCACAGTATCATGGTGCTGAGCAATCTGAAGCCATTATTTTGTTATGATGCTATATTTCATTCCAATATTTCTCTTTGCTGCCTCCAGAACCAATTTTCACCAATCTCAGCATTAGCAGCCTGAAATGAGTGGTGCTCTCCTTTTCTTCTACAATAAGGTCAGAGAGCACAGTTGCTACATAAGGTTAAGAATCAATATCTAAGGCATTTGATGCTCAAAGGAAATTATATATTTGTGCAGAAATCTCAAAAGTCATTGTTTTCACCCTCCAGCTTCCAAATATTTACTCTTAATAATGTCTTCATCTGCATAATTTCAGAATTCATACTCTTAACCCTGTCAAAAAGACCTGAATGAAGGTAAAAAGACTGAGATTGATTGTTCCCTTCCATCCTCACCTGGAAACTCACGTACCTTGCAGTAAAGCTCTTACTTAATGGCTCTTTCTATAATTATGAAGTGTCAATTGGCTTTAAATTCACTAAATAAGCTATCATTTTTCCTCAACATTTAGGGAGGGAGATTTTACACTTTACTGTACCTTTTTGTTTCATCACTAAACACATCTCCTCCTTGTCTCTCAGTGACAATAACTTTAAGTACCACTCTGCACTCAGAACTTCCCATGAGGGGAGTGCTGCGCCACACTCAGCAATAAGTACTGGGCACTGCACTGGACGGGGAGCAAGGACAGGTGAGCGTAGGAAACTTGTGGTTCAAGTTGTCCTGGTTACAAACAGCCTGGAGAAAAGGGTGCAAGGGTATGTATGTTCCTGGGGAGATCATGGATGTTTGTCTTGAACATATTTGGCTTGAACATTGATACCAGGTGCCACAGCTACCCCTAGGTAAGGTTTGGCCTGTCATTCCTTAGGCAGGATGAATCTTAAGACTTTAAACAAATAACTTTTTATTTGCATATGTTTCTCATTCAGTGTGATGTGCATTTTCCAGTTAAAATAAACTTGGCTTTGGGATAACAGTGAAAGATAATCAAGGCAGCTCACTGTCCCTCAACAAAATCCTCCCTTTCTCTGTGTTAACGTTCTCTGGCTTGGGTCTCACGCCACTCTAAGGGTTCGTGCTGCTAAATACTGTTTTCTTCCACTGTCTCACACTCCTTTTTCACTAACAATAAGGTTGTTTTACTTGTTCTCATGTAAGGATAGTATTGTTCTTCTGTCTCTTCCACACATATGCAAAAAACCCCTCTGCAATGGAAAAGGATGCTACAGGGAGAAAGCAGAAAGGAAAAGGCAGCAGGAGGGTCCTGAGAGGAAATTCATGAATTGGCCAAAAAATAGACAGGCCACCCCTCATGACTTCCTTACACCTAAAGGAGCACGTACAACACTTCTATTAGCGAGGGTCAGCTTAGAAGATTGCAGTGCAGAAGCTCTGCGTGGCCTTAGGCCGTAGTAGCAAGGTCTGGAGCACGGACAGGACCTTTGCAATGCACAGCCTTACATTGCTGAGGTGTCCAGAGGCCACTGGTTTGCATGGTAGGGCTGTCCTTCTCCCAGAAGCCAGTTTTAATATATTTTTTTAACACATTTAGCAGAAATCCTTTCACTTCAAAAGAAACTGATGATGACCCCACCAAAACATCAGTGATTATTGCCAGGCTGCACAATGATAACAATAAAAACTCATTTGCGAGGTGAACATGGGTCATGTAACACTCATGAAAAGGTCACCTTGTAAGGTGGTCGAGAATGAGGAATCCTGACCTCTAAGACTGAACGTAGCCCTCTAAATGCATTTGTTTTTGTTAAACAATATAAACTCCTAATAAATAGATACTGGTTAAGGAAACAAAGAGGTCCCACGAACGAGACTGCTGCCTTTCTCCCAAAGAACTTGCTGTTATCAAGAGAAGTGGTCTGGAAGAAAATTTGTTGATGTCTGCCTTCCCTGAAGGTACTTCAAACAGTAAACGAACACACAAAATCTCATGTTTATTTTCTTTTAAATATATTTTTGAAAATATTGTGTGATCCAAAATATGTGTTTTTCAATTTTTCATGGCCTGGCCATGAGTGATGTACTTTATCCATATTCATAACAGTGTACAAACTTTCTATTCATAGCTCTCTCCACAGCATAAATTTGGGTGGGCATGCTGGAATTTCCTTTTGCGGCATATGGTAATCCTTTACCTGAGGGCTTGCTCCAAATAAATGTTTACATTCCTCTGACAGCTCACTTGAAATGTAAAGGAACAAGGTATGTGAGTCTTCCATTAAATAACTGACTGCATTTACATGTTTGGGGGAGGAAGGCACATAACGTTCCTACACTGGACTGGCTGCAGGAATGTCCAACCTTGTTTCCTCTCATAAATATTTCATAATAGAAAGGATCTTAAAAATATGCCAATTTAAACTGCGGATTGACCCTTCCAACTCCAGGCACCGTAGCTAGGAGGGACTGAAATAAACACCACAAGTAAGCGGTGCCTGTAGTGGGCAGTCATCTGTGGAAACCACAGCCTCCTCTTTGGTCCTGGGGACCATCGTTTCATTTGGAGGCTATTCCAGGGAGGGCTGGCTGAAAGGGAGGGTGGTGGGTGGCAAGGGTCACACATCAAAGGCGCAAAGAAAGGTGGAAATGATCTGGAGAAAAACTTCCTAGTCTGGGATCAAGTTTTATTTTATTTCACACAGTTCAAGCAAATAATGTTTTTACTGATGTTGATGAAAGAATGTCTCAGCAGCTGGGGATAAGCATGCTGAAGCAGTAAATAGGGGAAATGTCTATACATGGTATATATCTCCAATTACTGAAGTAAACGTGTTACTGTTTTCTTACTAGAGTACCAGGTTTACTCGAGCTTCTGTGATTCCAGCTAGTCACATGGGGTTTCTTTAACCTTTTAATCATTATTCACATCATCAGGGCTATTTGCTTGGCCACCCTCCTTCAAGCTACTACCATACTGGGGCTGGCAGGTTACCCAAACAACCCCAGGAGAAAGAACAGCACAGGAAGTCGGGAGTTTGTTATTCCACAGGAATCCAAACCCACAGCTTTCTCTAGTCACTCCTGCTCACCTTCCTTGGCAATTTAGCTCTAATAAGATATCCTTCAGCTGTCTTTGATATCCTTTACTGAGGGCACATGCTGTTTAGGCTTGGGAGGAAGGTAAAACACAGAGGCTCTTTCTCCTCTGTTACTCACATTCCTGCACAGTGAAATATGTCACTTTTCCTGGTTACGAGTCCTGTGTTTCCCGTAAGTGCTCACTGAGAACATATTTTTTGCTATTCCTCTCAATTGCTATCAAGACCACTGTAAGACCTAAGTGGGCACGAGGAGCTTGTGCAATCTGAGCAGAAATTAAACTAGTACTGGAGACTCACAGGATCCCTCAAAAGCTGAGGAGTATCTGACTGACATCTTGTCCAGGAAATTTAGTGGCTGATATGTACTCAACAGCTTTACTTTAAATGAAGGAAAGCTTCATGGATGGTACATGATTTACACTGACATAAAGCTAGAGGAAGCAAATGGACCCTAGTAGCTACAGTAAATTATAATTACCACAATAATAATATAATTGCAATAAACTTGAGTCTCTGAGGAACAAAATTTCCTCTGCAATATTTAATTGAGTTGGGATCTGAGATTTTTGTGGGCTAATTTCCTGCACAGTCCCCAGTTTACAGTGTGGATACCAGCACTCATATATGTAAAGTAATTTGTCAGAATGTGACAGAAGTCTAAGATAAAGCCAGTAGCAGAAACAAACCAGACTACAATATAAATGTGCACAATTCACACTAGATTCTGAAAGCACATTTATTCAAGCCTAGATTTTACTCTTAATAGTTCAATGCCTGAAAAAAAATCCTATGGTTTTTCTATCAGTAATTTCAAAATCTACCCATTATTGGGAGGATGGATGGTTTCATTAGGCAATTGATACAGCTTTATTGAGTGTCTCAGAACACTTTTTTGATTAATTACTTTTATATATATATATATATATATATATATATATATATATATATATATATATATGTCCTCTACCAACATATTTCAGAGAATTAAGGACAAAACACTCTTTGGAGAGAGATTTTCATTCAGATAATTCTTATTTAAAGTCACAGCTATTACCAAACAGTTACCATCACAGTTAACATGAGCTTTTTGTAAATCAGATTAATAATAAACAATAAATAATAAGATTAACATGCTTTTTAAAAAATCCAGTTGTGGTGCTAGTTTAGACCATACCTGTGGTTAAACAATCCTGTCATGGATTATCAGACAGCATGAGTTTTCTAGTCTCTAGGAACTTCATACATCAAAGGTATGGAAGCTAATGTCAAAATATTTTGCATTTCATACTACAAAGTCACCCTGCTATGTGACACTTGACATAGCTAAGAAAAGTTCTGAGAAATTTTAAGTCTTTTCAGCACAGCAGACTTGGGGTTCATTTAAATGACGAAAGAGATGACCAAACTGAAATGTCCCTGCTGGAAACAACCTAGTCCTCTCCTTCCAGAACTTAGACCTGAACTCTGTTACCAAAAGCAGTTCAGAAAATAAGGTGGCCCTTAGTGAAAATGATCAGTTGTGATGCGTTTGGGGACCCAAATCACAGAGGGTTTTAAAAACTGACTTGACATTAGGGTATAAATCTTCCAACTTAGGTTGGAAGATGTATACCTGTTGAGAAACCGGATGGGGTTTCAAAGATGCTAGAACTCTTGTTCATATACATATAGACAAACACCTCAGAGTGTATCTTTGGCTGTCAGTATAATCAGTATGCATTGCATAATTTTAAACTCGTATATAATCTTATATTAAAAAAATGCAGCTAACTCTCTCCCTCTGTCTCTCAATTCTTGATGAAAACAGGATCAACCTGTATGGGTACTGTCACACTGCAGCTCATGCCTCTCAGTCCAGCCTTTAGATCAGAGCTCCCCAGACTACCCTTGCAGCATGTCCCCAGGGTTGGCAGGCTGAGATCAAATTTTTTATTTTCTAATGCTGGAGATACAAATATCGACATCTTAAGATTTCAATGGAGTTTTTCAGTGGGATTTCCTACTATTTGAAGCAGTTCCACTGTGTTTAGCTGGTGAACTGTAAAATCTACTCACAGTTCTTCACAAAACAGTTTCAGAAAATCATTGCAAATGGGAAGAACAACCCTTACAGTTGAGCTGTGGTGTATCACTACATCTTGGTTTCATATCCTCAGTGAGGATGTTGAGGCACATCTCCCTAAATTACCAGGACATTTCAAGGTATGTTCCTGTAGGTTTCAGCCTACTTCTCACCACACTGTGAGTGGTGAAACTCAGTTTCCTGTACTTGGCTCCACAGAAGGGGAATTTAGAGCCCTGTCATTTTAAAACACTCCTCTAGAACATGGATAATCTTATGTATCTCCAGCATGCTTGGAAGTCCCATTAGAACTGCACTTCAGGCTTCCATGTAAAGGAATTCACAGGATTCCCATGTGGCAGAAGCCAAGTGAAGGGGCTACTGTTTCCCACTCTCAGGAAAAAAAAAATCTACACAGACAGACTCTGTATTTAGCTGAAAAATTGTCACAGCACAATATCACAAACATCTGGTTCCTTAAAAAAGGAATTTTCTTTTCATTCTTCTTTACCAGAGTGGAAGGTTGCTTCACAACTTTGAAATATTTGCAAATTCATCCATGTTTAAAAAAAAGCCCACTCAAAAGAGTGTGTGAAATGTATAGTTATGTTATAGGCTCATACCTGTGCAGTATCATCTTTTCTGTGTTAGTGTTGTTCGTCCTTATCAATATCACTCCATTATCACTTGTGTTTTGTTCCTAAGCTCCTCAGTCAGATGCCATTGGCAAATAGCAAAAAAAAAAAAAAAAAAAAAAAAAAAAAAAAAAAAAAAAAAA